>NC_142713.1:29532114-29832114 GCF_055471065.1 Atractosteus spatula | reverse complement strand
TTGTGCACAATTTTGGACATTATGTTACAAAAAAGATATTGCTGCTTTGCTCTTAGTTCAGAAAAAAGAAAGCAACGATATTTCTGTGCTCAAGGAAACAGGAACTACGGGGAAGTGTATTAATTAAGAACAGAGTTTTTGCAAAGTGTTTCGGTAGTCTGTGCAGCCATGTTGTTAAAGCTGATACACTAACACCCGAGTTCCTTTTGAGAAACAGCTGAATGACATCCATGGATCAATTGCTTACTTGCACCCATGTGCTAGACAGGCCCAGAGATAGGCTCCTCCCATCAGTAAACCTTCTTATATTCCTATACATTCAGCCAGAGATAGTTGGATAAGGAGAGCCAGTGCTTCTAAGTTTATTTTTTAATCCCATTTATTATTTTAAATAATGGACTGCCACCAGCCAAGCAGCTACAGTAGGTTTGGCTTAAAAGAAGAAAAAAAAACCTCCCAAAACAGCAGTCTTCAAGTGCCAACAGAAATGGACTGATTGCCTTCAAACAGTGATAACAACCTCCCTTACAGGAGCACCTCTCAGCCCACCTTCCCTCCAAAACACCACCTATCTAATGTGCTCTCCCAGCCCCTTTTATAGCTCCTCCTCCTCCCAAGGGCCATCGCGTCTTAAAGGGACTTGCTCATATCCTTTAACAGAGGCGGACCTTTTAAACAAATACAGTACTTAATACAAATCCAGAATAATCTATCAACTTTAACAAAGTCATGTGATGGTTTTTGTACATTTAAACCAAAAACATAATCATGCAACAGTTATTTATGGATGGCCTACCAGTAACCTTTCCCTTTAAGATCACCAGTTTTTTTTTTTAGTACTGCTGATGTGGCAGTGTGGGGAACTACAAACAGAAAGGGGACTGGTGGCCATCTTTCCCACTACAACACCATACTCCAATGGGGTAAGTGTCATTCACACTACATACTGTATGTTTCACATACACACTCACAAACATGCAGGAAGGGTACAGGAAAGTATTGGAGTATTTAACATTCATTTGGGAAAGAAAAAAACAGGCACCCTGTCACATGGACAAAGTCCAAAATAGCATGCTTACACTAAGAAAAGCATAAATCCATTTTGGTTACATAAAGCTGCCATGAAATGGCTTAAATTAATGTACAAATGGTACAGTTATTGTTCTCCGTGGATTACACAGTGGAAATCATTTTATTCTTCTTAAATGAAGCCCTGTGAGTCACATTAAAATCTCCATTCTTTAATTTTATTATACATGAGTGTAACATTTAGTGCAAGCTGTTTTGCTGTTAATTACAATTTACGATATTATTCAATATCAAAGCTGTATTGTCACATAAAATCAGGGGCAGTCTATGCCCATGTCCTCTTGGTAGTCGACTGAATTTGAATGCCACGCTTGTGTTGGCAACAAAAGTGTTAACTTCTCATTTCAGAACTGCTGACATCTGTAGTGAAATATAAGAGATTTGAAAGCAATAAAGAAGGCTTAAAATTTAATGCTGTCAGTACTTTAATAACTACATTTTAACTACAGGGCAACTCAATATCTGCTACTTGCTTATTTTAGATGTTTACATAAAAAATTATTCACCTCTGCAAAACTTTTCATCTTTTTTTAAGACCTGATTGATTTTCCCAGAGATTAAAGCAAATAAAAAGTGGAAGATGATATTATTGTGTTTTGAGAAAAACATCCCCAAAACATTATCGTTCTTAGAGATTACAGTCTGTGAGAGGGGAATATGCAGTATGAAGCAGAGGGGTTGAGCTGCTTATGATTCTTTCTGCAGTTCAGCCCTCTACCAAGCTCAGGCTCTGACAAATGAATTCAATATACTACTCTGCATTTTTTTTCCTGTTTTAAAAGTATTAAAATACATTAATATGTTTTGGATGTGGTAGAGTGGTGCAGTGGTTAGTACTGCAGCTTCACAGCACTGGGGCCCTGGGTAAAATCGTGGGGTGCTATCTGTACGGAGCTGGTATGTTCTTTTAGTATTTCTGTGGATTTCTTCCAGCTGGTCGGGTTTTCTCACACAGTCCAAAGACATACTGGTAGCTGAATTGGTTTCTGGGAAGATTGGCCCTGGGGTGAGTGCGTGCGTGTTTGTGTCTGTGTGTGCTCTGGCCAAGGTGTATTCTGCTTTGCACCCAGGATGGCCTTCTGCTCCCCTGCAATTCTTTACTGGGTGAAGCACTTGGTAAATGGATAAATTAATTAATGTTTTGATGAGAATTATGGTCAGGTGTCACTGCCACCAGATCTACTCTATGTAATTCTTATGGAACATTGCATTTCCAATTTACTCCTATTATATAAATTTATCAGCCAAACATAAACAAGCTTAAATCATCCACGTCATATTTCACAGTAGCAAAAGAAAGAGGTTCCAGAAGGCCTTGTACTCCGAACTTGAGAAGGCATTATATCTGGTGCTTATATCACCCTGAAATCAAGGATGGCAGGACACAGCAACTCTAAGAAACCCCATATTCTCTTGAGAGGAATAAAAAGCTGCAACTAAGTACCAAGTCGGGTTGTTTGTCCCATACCTAACATTTTAATAACAGAGTTCATTACAATTCACTCACAC
Source organism: Atractosteus spatula (assembly GCF_055471065.1). Classification (NCBI taxonomy): domain Eukaryota; kingdom Metazoa; phylum Chordata; class Actinopteri; order Semionotiformes; family Lepisosteidae; genus Atractosteus; species Atractosteus spatula. Next base: position 29,829,516 of record NC_142713.1, on the reverse strand, counting down.
TAAACATGTCCCAGTCGCTCCTACATGCCTTTCCCTATCCTATAAAACGACTATTGAGAAACATGATATACATTTTGGTGTGTTTTATAACTCAGTGTACTTTCAACAAAGAAGCATTTGTGGACATACAGTAAGTTAACCCGTTGTATTACAGTGTACTGTATATTAACATCCATTAACAAACAGCCTGGGATATACAGTAGTAGGACATATAAATGTATTTTTTTCCAGCAACATACTGTAATAAATACAGTATATCTGAACATTATACCAAAATAGAGATGCATATCTCCAATTACAGACCACTAAATGAATCCGAAAAACAATAACAAATGTTATATTATCAATTAAAAGAATATTTATTTATATAGGTCCAATTAATCATTACTTGTTTAAAAATATTATTGGGATAACAAGACACCAGAAACTATACAATAAATACAATGTGTTAGATTTTCATTTTAAAATAACTTTAAAAATCTATTTCATTCCAGATACAAATACAAAATATAATATACATTTAAGTAGTAAGATCTACAGTATGCGTTCTGTCTTTCTTATTTGGTTAAGGTTTTTTGCAGCTTATGTACGGTATCTTATTCATATATTTAATATTACTGCAACAACATCACACTGTCGCCTCATATTTTTTTTTATTCTATGAGATCAGCAATTGCTCCAAGATTGCCTTTAATGAAAAGAACTTATGCAATTTATACATTTACTGTCACACCCTTGCTATTATTTATTCACACAAGTATTATCTTAAACATTGATTAGTACAGCCTTCATCTGAGAAAAAAATAGAAAAGCTTTGAATCATGGTACATCTTGCCAAACTGTCACAGATTTCTTTTAGAATTAACACCACCTTGTGTTGTTGTCTTTACTTTCCTTTCATTTCTCATGTACTGCAGCTGGAGTCTATTATATTGTACTTGATCAAAGATGCTTTAGCTGTGAAAATAATTCAGTGACATTTCCTTTGTTAATAAAACCTGGAAAAATGTGTGGAAGGCACATCATCTGGAAAAGGTATACAGATGATTCCCTTACCTTGCAATCCCTATAGTAAATATGGAAGTCAACATCTTTCCAGAAAATAGGAATATCATAAAAGTCACCTCATTTATGGTCAGACATTAGATTTCTTTTTCTCTTTGAGGTCAGCTTCTGTAATAGCACACACTTGATTTTTGAATGCAATACTATTGATACAAGTAGACTCTTAGCCAACTACAGCAGGTCTGTCAGCCCAGCCCCAATGAGACTCAGCCTGCCTGCCTTGTGAGAAATTCTTTGTAAGCGTGGGAGACTTTGAGTCCTGCATCTTTCAAGAGTCCTGTTATGCTAACAAGCACCCCCGAGTTGCTTCTTCGCATGCAAGCACAGTCATTCAATTCCAAAGTTCGGACAAACCATAATTAAAGATGGAGATGAGGAGTGATTTGGAAGTAGATTGTTTCATTGGTTCAGCTTGCCTTACCCAATAAGGAGCACAACAACCTGTCCATGAGAATTGTGTTGTCAAAATACACCCCCCTCCCTCTTCATGAGGGATATGCCACGGCGCTGCTGCCAGGGCAAGGATGTTCGATGTTCAAATCATAATATTTACACAGCAGCAGGGGGAAGTGGGCATGATTAAGCTTTGACCACCTCTCAATCTTTAGACTTTTAAAGAAAAGATCACTTTATTAGCCATATACAATTTCTTGCATTAGGAATTTGTCTTTTCGCATACCTCAGCTTGCTCTCCATGAGACACACAGGCACACAGATGGGGCGAGAGAAGCTTGGGGTCAGAGCGCAGGGTCAGCCATTTATACGGCACCCCTGGAGCAGCTGGGGTTAAGGGCCTTGCTCAGAGTCCCAACGGAGTAGGGATACGAACCGGCAACCTTCCAGCCACAGGCACAGATCCTTAGCCACAGTGCCACCACTGCTAAACACCATTTATTAAAAAAAAAGTGTGACTCGGACGGTCAAAACATCACTACCTACCAAAGTTTATGGAAAACAAAAGTTCACAGGTCTATTTAATTGTGATTATGTGATTGAAAGTACTATTTATCATACTTCTCCTCTATTTTAAAACGCATAAGCATCAGACGTTAGACTGAATATTTGCATAGTTAAAGGTATAGCCCAGTGTTATTTGCTTCAAGCCTGCAGTATCAGGCATTAGAATACAGTAAGTTTACTTTCCCCATAAAATCCCTAAGAGGTCTTCCATGAATCCAATTTTATGAAATGGATAAATTCACATTAGGCCCAGTAAAGAAGGCAAAATGGCAAGTTTCTTTTTTTTACCGTGGAAGTGTACTTCAATGCTACTTCTCCTGATTATAACTCGGAGAGCCCGGCCTTCCTTGTGGTTATATGAGAAGAGAATGTGATCAGTCAAACAGACACTACAAAACAAAAGAATGATTTTGTTTACTAATCCCAGCAGTATCTACCATAGCAAGATGTGTGTAGTGCAGATTTCTATAATTTTACATCTCCTCTACATTTTGGCTAAGATGACTGAAAGTTGTTGCAATGAAGAGATTAATTATAGATTTTAGTTGAAACATTACTGCATATCTGTAGTTTGCCTAGCTGCTCAATTGATAATAATACATGTAGAATATTGTGGACAATATTTTCAGAAAACATTAACAACATATGGCAGCATAGTGACACAGTGTAGCACTGGTGCTTCACCACACTGGGGCCCTTGGTTTAATTCCTGGAGGTCCTATTTGGGTGGAGTTTGTACTGTATATTCTCCTCACATTTGAGTGGGTTTCCTCCCATAGTCCAAAGACAAGCTAGTAGGTGATGTGGCTTCTGGAAAAATTGGATTTTCCTGCTGTGAGTGTGTGAGTGTTTGTGTCCGTGTGTTGCCCTGCGATGGACTACTGTCCCATCCAAGGTGCTTCCTGCCTTGTGCCTGTTGCTTCCCTGAATAAGCTCCAACTTCTCCAATACTCTGTGTTGGATAACATGGTTAGAAATCTTATTCAGGATTGTCCACCCTCCAACCCTTTGCCTCAGGGAACTCACGAGGATGCAAAGGTATTCTTCCCTTGACAAACGGCGCACATTATTACCTTTCTATGGTCCTCTTTCTCGATTTTCACTGAGCTTGGATTCAAGAGGTTAAATCATCTCAACACCTGTGTCCATTCAGCTCTGTCACTAATGTTAATTGTTAATTGTGAGTGACCGACTCAAAATGACTACCAATGCATTTAATCAAAATAACAAACTCCATGCTTTTTGGAAGAAAGAAAATATATTGCCCATACACATATATAATGAATGTGATGCTCAGTATATACAGTATACAGTATACTAAGAAACATTAAAAATGCAACAAATGACTTTTAAAGCAATATAACAATTTGTTGTGCTTTCCTCTCAGCACATATCTGTCAGATACACATACTGTATGAACCAAAATGAAATTATTTATTTATAAAACAAATATTAAAAGTGCTTCTAAACAAAAGAGTTTAAGAGCAATATATTGCAACTTATAATAGTACAATTTCAGTCTTCTCTTGTGTTAACAAAAAGACAGCTGTAACAGTAAATCTCAAAACAAACAGTGAAAAAATAAAATCACGTAGAACAAAGTAAATTAAAATTTTGCCAACTCCAATAAAAGTCTGCAACACATAAAGAGTTTATTACAGCATTAATTCCTATTAGTACAGCGCTTATTTGATAAACACTGTTAAAAACACTAGACTGTTCTGTAAACAAAATATTTTAAAATGTACTAAGCTAGTTATTAGATTAAATGCTCAATACTGATTTTACCGAGTATTTAACCAACTTAACCTACCAGCTTTATACTTCTTAATGTCAATAGAAATTACTCTTTAAAATCAATTAAGGGCAGCATGGAGGAGCAGCTGTTAACATTGCTACCTTGCAGTGCCGGAGCCCTGGGTTCAGTTTGGGATCTGGGGTGCTGTCTGCGTGGGGTTTCTTTGTTTTCCCTGTGTTTACAAGGGTTTTCACCACTTACTCTGGTTTACTCCCACGATGCAAAACATAGTAGTAGGCTTCTGGGCAAACCAGAAGAGTGTGTGTGTCTGCAGTTCTGTGTCTGGCCTGGAATGGGCTGGGGTCCTTTCCAGGCTGCGTACCGTCTTGCACCTGTTGCTTGCTGGGACAGGCTCTGGCTCCCCTGTAACTATGAACTGGGTAAAGTGATTAGAAAATGGATGGATAGAAAATCAATTAATGAAAACCTACCCCACATAATTAAATCTGTAGTATAAAACCCATATGTCTGTTATATTAACACAGTATTTACATTACATCGGATTCACTAAAACAAAAAATAAAGCTAAACTAAAGTTTGTTTATGCGTTGTTGCCAGTATGCGATTCTTACGAATCTCTGCTCAGTTCCTCAGATCAACAGAAATAATAAAGTCTCCCACTTCTCAGGTTTATTTGGATCTGCATGCAATAATCTGAGTGTGCAAAATGTTTTAAAATAATTTGAAATAATGTTATGACGTGTACACCTGGGTATTGTCAACAACCAGATACTGGAACAAGGCCCTACAGCCGAAACATTGTTTCTTTTCTTCTCTTTTCAGCATGAAATAAACCTTTACTTGTTCCTATTGCCAACATTTCCAGCTTCAAAGCAAGGGGATGTTTGCTGAAATGTAAGGGACCCAGATTCAGTGATCAATGCAATTATAAAGCTTATCTTGGTACCTTAGCTAATTAAGTTCTGGGTAAATGATTACATGTCATGTGTTGACTAACAGTCCAGATAGACACCAGGAAAGAGGCAGGTACAGAAGGAGATGGGGGCAGAGTGAAGAAAGAGGGTACAACAAAAGGAAGAGGAAGAAATCGAAGGCGAGAGGTCCTTGCTCCTGTTCATTCCAGAAAGACCAGACAAGAGCTGAGTATTTGAATCTTATTAAGAGAGCTTTCTATGCTTTGCTTTTAATGGAGCTCTGATTTCCTCACTAAAGAATCCCTTGGTTAAAAACAGCCTCTCCTGGTTAGACAGTGCAGTTTTAGAATAGTGGGGTAGGTTCCCATGCATTTGGTAGCATCTGGGTTTACAGAGAGAGAGATTTAACCACGGGTTGTATTCTATTTAGTTTAGGAGGCAGCTTATCTCTTCCTTTGGCCTTTGTAGGCATTATTTAAGATTTAAAATACTTGGTGGCAGTCTGGGGTTTTCTGGGTGGTTAGGATGATAGGCCTCTGGAATGCCTTTTTTGAAAGTTTGTACATCAGGTACTGTGTGTGTTGAATGTTTATGTTATGTGTTGTTTATTGTGTGTATTGCAACTTGTGTAATACAGTCTGCCTGAATTATTACTCATTTCACCAAAGCTGTGCCAGAGTACAAAGAATGCATATGGCTCTAATTATATGAACCACTGGGGTTTATCCTTGGCAAAAATCTTTAAAGGTTGGGGGGTTACGATTATTTATTTTACTTATTAATTTATCCGCTTGGTCTATTTTTGATTTTCTCCATTTTTGTAATCCCCCATTTGTAACAATACAGTATGTATAGCAAGAACCATTTGTTCTGCCACCCTCCATAAACATGCCTTGATGCTCTCTCACTATGCCCTTACTGTGACTTTCCTACACGAGGTGGCTTAACATCAGTGGTGAGCAATCTAAAGTGTGAGAAAGGCCACAGCACCCATCAACAACATTACCAAGTTACCAAGAAAATCCAAAATCCAAAACCGTCCTTGTTGGATTTAATTATCTTTTAATGGCAAAAAGGTTATGCAAACAGCACTCATATTAGAACAATGGATAGTTTAATGTATGTTGACACCATTTTATTATTTCAAGGGTCACACGTTAGCAACTATTGCTTTACACGCATTACCAACCCTACTACAAATTTAATTACATGACACAAAAATGAGTTAGTTCTCATGATCATGCATTTACTGTATGATTCAGATATGATTCTGTGTGATTCGTATTATATTCAGGATTCAATGTACTGACACAATTCTACCCATTTGAACACATTTAAAATGACAGATGAAACTTAAAATGAGGTAAGTAAGACGTGTCAATAACATCTTAGTTACAAAATAGGTTTCAGTGCATGCATTAATTTCAGTAATAGGCTAATCACTGATTCAACATCTGAAATGTATTTTCTTAAAACCCGAAGAGGCAGACATTTTTATTGAATTTGAAGACTAAATCTTGCCCAATATGTCAGGCAATATGAATCAAGAGAAGTGTTTATGCTAAAGGGATTTAAAGTCGCTGCACATATTCTAAAACTAATGAAGAACATCTCTGCGTAATTTAATGAAAATTTGATAAGTCATCAGCAACGCTGAAAACAGATTGAAAGTGATGCAAAAGCATCAAATCCATTCAGCAATTAACACATGATTTTCAAACACTGCCTCCTCAAAGTGATTCCTGACAGGTAAAAAAGGGTCTTCAAGGTTTGACATGTGGCAAGCCTTAGTAATGGTCTGCATTCACCACTGGTACCTAATAAATGTCTTGGGTTTAACACCATCCAGCAAGTTCAACCAGTACAATTTTTAATTTTGGATACTACATTACAGTATATTCAATCAGGGTTTTAACCTGCAGAAGCCATACGCTTCTTAAATGATCAATTTGACTGTTTTGTTTATTTCCCATTCAAGGTTAAGGTGGTTCTTAAGCCATGTCCTCTAGATGTGCAAATGTGCAAACTAAGGGTTATTTTCAGACTTCAGCAGACAGGGTCATGTCCTTATGGTCACAAGGTAGCCTCTAGCTTTTGGCCATGCCCTAACCTAATCTCACCGAAGGTTAGTCCTTTGCATTCATGGAATCGGAATTTTGTTGTTTTTTTTCCCCATTCAGATCCCCTTGCTGACCAAAGAAATTTGACTCTGGGAAAACTCTATCTTTCTACAAGTGAAGCAAATCTGAACAAACACTTAGATAATTAATTTGGTTACTTTTGCCACTTTGGCAAAAGCCAATTGAAAAACAAAAAGGTTGTTCATTTGTTTCATTAAAATGTGTGCCTCTGCTAAATGTCTACAAAAAAATTGAATTAGAAATCTGAATGAAGGTTTAGTATCAGCTGTTCTTCTCCTTTTACTATAGAGCAGTGCTTCTTTAAACAACTGGTTTGAAAAACAAGGGTATGCGAAATTTCACTTTTCTTTAGAGCATTAGAAAATATGCCAAACAAGTAAAATATACTATATTTAATACATGTGTCTGTATTTAATATATTTGAGCAAAATTACTTGGGGGCATTGGGCTTGTAACATTGACATTTGGAAGGAGAGAAAGATAAAAAATTGCATTTAAATTTGTGTTTCCAAATAAATTTCTAGTTGTAGAGCTCATGTTGAAAGTGAACTAATGAAATTCCAAGCTGCTCTGGGGCGGCTGGTTTATTCTGATCACTAGTAGATTGCACTATTGACCATATGTCAGACACAGAGCGATACAATGATTGAATAAAAGCGTATACATAATCGAAGCAGAGAACTTTGCCACAGCTCGCTTTTGTTGCCTTTCTAATAACACCGTGGGAAACACTTTCAATTTTTTCACCCCTCTCCTTGTACACACATAAACACTCCTTGATATGCTATTTGTTTTTCTCATAAATTCTGAAATTCCCTTTCTTTTTCCCTGATCCTTTTTTTCAATATTGGAGTGCTCTCTGCTAAATTAATGCAGCTTGCCCCAGTCAAGGGAGTCTGATGAAATATTTGTGGACCAGATTAATCTGTTATCAGTTCTAGAGGTGTGAAATGTGATGAAGATGACAGAGAATCATGCTCCACAGGCCTGAAGCAATTTGCGCCCAAGATATTTAGATCTGCCTTGGACATCACAGATTGGATATTATGGGAGGGGAGACCCCCTAGGGAGGAGACTTCGACACATAATTCAGACACTGTAGGGGAGTTGCCTGAGAAAGTGGGTAATGAATGAAGTTTTGATTGGGAAAGAAATCACTTAGGGATTTTGCCACTGTAATATAAGCAGGTCCTTATGTGAATTATGTTTAACTTGCAAGTATGGGGTGCTAACTTGCACTTGATTGATTTTAATTTCTGGAGAGAAAAACATTCTCCAAAAGTTGAAAGTTGTTGGAGCCAGCTTTCTGGCTTTTTTTTTTCAAGGAAGTTTCTTCAAATGAAAGAAAAGTTATAATGAATAATTTTTTCGATATATATATATAGTATATATGTTTTGAGCAGGTGCTGAAGTTGGCCAAAATGAACTTCAGAAAATTTCCAGTTACCTTGGGCAGAAGCCACATTATCACTGAAATTTATAACACTTCAGATTCTGCTCGGGTAGTTTGAGAAGTGCCCACAGTTAATTAGGTAGATCTTGAAGAATGATGTACTGTCTATACCACTACACCGCAATGAGTTGAAGGTTAAGAAATACTAACTCACAGTCCGTGTTTGAGAAAGAAGTACAGTATACTGCACAGAATATGATTTTTTCATCCCCAGTTACTGTTTACTTCTGTTGTGAATGAAGATGTTGGCAACTGGATCACAATACAAAAACAGGAATTTACTCAGCAAGTACAGCAGTACCTACAGTAAGTTCTACCTGTGACAATTTGGTCATGTTTGAGAGTATAGCTGTTCAAAATTTGTCTTCAACATTTACCAGAGTCACTGTGAGAATTCTGGGAGGTATAGATAAGATGACATATGACTTCAGCTTCTGCTTGGGCATTTCATGAAGTATCTGAGTTTGGCATTGATCTATAGCATTTATACTATAAATATAGAAAGGTAACTCCAGAATCACTATTAATGTTAGGGGGATTAAAGCTATGCTTATCTATTATCCTTTTCACCTGCAAAATCATAAGAATTCATTTAATAATTTTCATCATTTCACAGAGATAGCAAGGAGCACTTGAACGGCAATGTAAGCACTAACAGTTTTTACAGAAGTGTTATCCTTTCTTAATAGCTATTACATGTTAAGTTACCCAGACTGGTATGATGCTTCTGCTTCAGTGTGTGCCATTAGCATAGGTTCAAACCTGTTTGCCTGGTCTGCAGTATGCATATGCTCATTGCTATAGCAAAACAGCTCAAGCACATTTTGTGCATTGTGTTGCTACAACTACAGTACATTCTTTCCTGTTCAAACTATGCTTGTCCTAGACTGCTCAGTCCTACTACAGCTAGCAAGGGTCCCGATCTCACACTAAAAGGACAATGAACTGAATGCAAAGCAAGAAGAGCAGATCGTCACTGGACCAAGGAAATACTGCAAAACAACCAAGACTTTATTTAATATGCCTACTGTATGATATACTGTATAGTATCAGGTTTTTGCCCACCTAGTTAGTTACTATATTAGTTACTATGTTATTCATAGGGATTCCATTAGATTGTGAGTTTGTGAAAGGGAAAAATAGTCATTATGTTTTTGCATGTTTCCTTCCAGATGCCTCCAATCTTCATTATTATCCAACAATATTGCATGATCTATAAAATGATCTTATATGAATGGTCACAAGGGGATCAACTACAACTCTCAGTCCTTTTTCCTCTTTCCTATTTGGAAGTGGACCAAAGTCACTCAAAGTCATTATAACTCGTGGTAATGTAAGTGTAAATGCAAAAATGACCTTTTCAAATGTACATTTTGCAGATTTGGCCACTTGTGATATATTATTTCTGTAATTTTTCGTAGTTCACAAATGTTCCTCACCAAGATTTTGTGTTGTGTTGTAAACATTTCTTAACCAGTAAATAAAATGGCTGGATCCAAGAGCTTTCCTTATTCTCTACAGTTTAACTCTTGATACCCAATGCAGGAGATGCTCTCCAGTTTTGACTATCAGTAAGGTCTCCGAGCTCAGGTAGTTTAATGATGAAACTGTTTTTCCGTTCTGCTAGCACTGTTTCTTTTTCCCATAAACTTTGCGAGAGTTCAATCATCGTGTTAGCTTGTGAATCAACCAATTCTTGAACTCTTGAGGTCAAATTCTAATCTCACCCATTTCCACCATCCCATGTACAGTATTGTGTTTTTTGCTTGCTCACCTTCACATTGTGTCTTTGCTTCCCTTCCTCCACCCAATCTTTCGACTGGCAGCAGCTCCTTGGCTCAGTCTTAAAGTGCAGGATTTCAAAAACTCTGTTTATCCAAATGGTTTGTCCTTCTCCCCAGTCAGGTGAGTTACTCCATTAAATCTCACCATCCGAATCATACCTCTTGTCCACCTTAACTAGGGTTTGACCAAACTACTGAACTGCAGTCATGCAGGCACCCATTACATTGTCTGTGCTTGACATCATAGACTCACTAGAGAAGGCACATGTAAGGAGTTGTAATCCTGAAATGATGTTAGAGTGCAAAGGAATATTGCTGCCCTTGAAGGAAACTGTATTCCTTGTAATTCTTCACTAATAGTTTTTCTTATCTTAATTACAATTAATATGAATGCCAATGTCTGAAAAACATCATTAATATCGTAAACTAACCTTGTGAAAAACAGAATTGAAAAATGTTAGAAAAGGAGCAAGTGTGGCAACTACATTCCAAATGAAGAATGAATCATAAAAGTTAACATACAGTACATTTGTAATATTCAAGTGCGGATGTTACCTCATTACACCTGTGTTTATATGACAGTTAAGGTGCTGGGTAAGAAAGTCTAAAATCCCTTAAGGAACCACTACAGATTGTTTGACCATTATTACAGTAATTGGGATTTCACATGTTCAATCATCAAGGAACAATACCTGTACTTTCCAGGTTACTATGGTTTACAGTAAAGGTTTACAGTATTTAAAATAAAATTCAAGAAAATGTAGTTCTGGAGTTTGGGTGAATTCAGATGTGCTGTATTTATCTGATGTAGTGGAAATATAATACTACATTTATTTGAGAGGTCAGTGTTGCTCAGCAATCTGATTGCAAACAAATTGTTCATCTGATGTATGTGACCTTAATGGAATAACCCCCAGACTGCCATAATGTTGTTTTTTCTTCTGTTCCCTATTACATATTATTTATGGAATGATATTAACTTTTTAAAATAATAATAACCTTAAGGTACATTCAAGCTACCAGCTATTAACAAGGAATTTAGAAATTAGCAATAAAGGTTAGGACAAAAAATGAATAATTTAGCTTCTTTTTCTTTTGTAGACTAGATAGACATTAAGTAATAGAGAAGAAACTTTTATTTTCCTCATTTACAGCAAAGAGAATCCTGTTTTTTTAATTATTTTTAAATCCTGTTTAGTACAAAAAGGCCTTTGAAGCAGTCTTTAATTTTCCTATTAGAAAAAAAAGGACTCAACTAATGGATCTTCAAGAGTTCATTTGTTTGCTGCAATTAGTCGGAGGAAACCTATCTGAATCTCATATTTCTTCAGCTTAATCAGGCTGTTAAACACTTGGAAAAAAAACATTTGGTCAAATAGCGTAAAATGGAATAGTATCTTGTTTCTTCTATGTAGTCAAGCCAACAGAAGGTCTTAACACCATCTTATTTCACAAAACATCACCTGCCAGAACCTAGTGCATGCAGAAAGAGAAAAAAATAAAACAAATTAAGTTCAAATATAATCTATTTAAGCATAACATCTTCTACTGCATATACAGTATACTGCAGGGCCAGATATAACTCTGTGACTTATTTTTAAAAGCAATCACATATTGATTCACTCAGCATGAGAGTGTGTGTTGCAAAAAAAGAAGCATACTTTTAAAAAGTATTTGAAAGTGTAATTCTTGGAATCTGTACATTATTTTCTTGTTGAGCTTGTTGTTTAGGGAAACACAAATCTCGTGATATTTAGAGGCTATTCTCATCTGTTCAATTTGTAAAGGAGAAGGCAAGAGGATTCACAGAGCTTCTGCAATTTAAAACCGTATACTTCTGGAAATAAACAAAAGTTTTAGTAGTCTCTGCTAAAGCAAAAGTAAGGCAACCTTGACTTTTTCACTCTGTCTTACTTCTGAAATCAATGGATTTTCCAGGCCTTTCAAGATGGTTTCTGTATCACACAACTGACATGACAGTCTTTGTTTTCTTCTTCAAATAATTAGCCCAGTTAAGTAATCAAGATCACAATTGAAATAAAAACTTGAGGATCATACAGCCTTCAGTACAGGAGCTGCTGATCCCTGTTAGCTTTTCAAAACCTCATTGATTAAAATCTTGCAAGGGAAGATCAAAAGTGCTGGAAAGCTGTTAGTGTGAGTCTAATAGATTAAATAGAAAAGATTGTCTTACGAAAAGCTTACACGTGAATGTAAGAAGGCAAACACGTTTTAGCCAATGTCTACCTAATCAGTTAAAGTTTACATCTCACCTCTGCTTCATCTGCAGCAGTTGTTTTTGGGAGAAATTGCCTGGCTGCAGACTGATTGCCAAAGCTACAGCAGCCTGAAAGTGGATATTGCACTGGTGCTTGTTGTACAGCACACATAACACTTGAAAAAGTGTTCAGCAGGCTGTGACACTTGAGTCGCAAAAGCTCCTAACTGACTTTCATCGAAAAGAAAGTCTCAGAATTTTAACTACAAGAAAGTAAACGTTTCAACTGAAGCAAGGAAAAAAACAAAGCAAGATTGCACCAAAGCTTTTTAGCGTTTAAGGACCATGGCACTTTATATGATGGATTTTTTATTATTTTTACTTTACTGAAAGTAAAGGTGAATTTAACAACCTGTAAGAAAGTTTATCCTTTTTTAAGAAGTGTGAGGCACAGAAACTACTTATATATCTACTTATAGTGGTGTCTTCAAATTGATTTTTGTTGATATTCCAGCAGATATTGCTTAGAAAATGACCCTGGTTTTTAAGCATTTTTAAGAGCAAGGCATACTTTACAGTATTCATTTTCAAACGGACTGCATTTGAAAACAATGTTTGGCACAGGAAATGAGTAAAGACACTGGGAAAATATTAAAATGGCTGCAGGGATGACAGCAACAATGGAGTGAGACAGATAGATTCCTCAAGCCTGATCCTTTATGATTCTCCTCCCGTTATTGAGTGTATAAATTTCAAACCCCCTGTACAACTGGGGCAAGCAAAAAAACATAAGATTATCATATCACTCCAAGCCTTGTAACTTGGAAATCAGCTCAGATATAAATTCACACTATATAAAATGACTTTCAATATTCTTTTGCTAAATTTAAGCATTAAATTTTGTATGATTAAAAATTGATTTACTTTCTCTTTTCTAATTTACTTTTTATATACTAGGGCTGTCATTTCCATCTGGTCTGCTTGTTTCTGAGTTTAGACAGTGAAGCAGCAGCATTATATTCTGGCTTTAAGACATGGTATGCAGTCAAAGCATATGAAGACGCACTTCACTAATTTAAAATACTTTATCTGAACCGAATCCAAATGGGAAATCACTACAGCTCCTCAAAACCACAATGTTCCTCATTCAGCTACTTTGATGCTGAGTTAAGTTTTATGCACTATAGTTATCTGAATTACTTTCTAGAAATTTGAATCTTTATATGTCAAAATGATCAAAGATCAACACATTTACATATTTTTTTGTCTTTCAAGTTCAGACTATCGTTGGTAGAAACATGCAGTAGGTGCAGCTCATTAATGAAAACACATTTTGAAAGACCAGTAAATTTAATATAGAGCTTTACGGAAATTTGAGGATTTCTAGAAAGTGAATTTAATCCCCCCCACCCCCCCCCAAAAAAAAACCACAGGGTCATGAATCCTTTAAAGAACAAAAGAGTTTTGTTTAAAGAAATAGAAAGTAAAAGTAATGGTCTATGTTTAAATTGTCAGGCAATCATAAGACATTACTAAATGTCTGGGTATAAATACAGTACTTCAAGTCTAACTAGTTAAACTGTATGCAGTATAAAAGAGACACTGTTAACAAGATGTTTTTAATATTGGTGGTTATACAGTATATCCACACGTCTCTTGCTAACATACAGCTTCCTCGTTCTTTTACTGCTCATGGTGGTTTTAGGCAAAGCTGTCAAAGGGCATTAGATAACAAGTAAGTCTCATTAGCACCACAAACCGCTCATTAGATTCAGCAGCTCAGAAACTATGATGCTTTTTTCTTACTGTGGTTAGCTGAGAAATACATACAAACTGGTTTTAAAGTAACAAATGCAAAAATGCAAAAACTGAGGTGAGCTTGTTTTTTTTTTTAAAAAATTACAGAAACTGCTTGGTTACATTTCAGACATGAAATACCAGGTGCAAAAAAGAGCAGGAGACTGAGCTGAGCTGTAAAATGTAGCAATTAGCTGTCTTAATTAACTGTCGTCTTCTTCCCAGCCGCATCGCTCTGATGGAAAGTCACGCTTATTTCACGCAGAGTTCATTGAGGCCTGCATCTGTGTCTGGAAAGGGAAAAAAAAGTGAAGAATCAACTGTAAAATCCTCCCCAGGAACCCCAAATCCTTCACAATCCCACAGCTTCAGCTTTTCAAAGGATGGGCCTAGAAAAGGTGGGCATTCATTAAAGAAGAGATGAAAGGAACTTCTTGGCATCTATTGCAAGTATCTGTTCCAGACAAAGAGTTGCACTGCTGCAACCTTTTCTCTTTATAGATATAACTCTAAGTATAATATAAGATTTCTATAGTGACACACAGTACTAGTGACATCCTCACACTCTCTGAAGCATTCAAACTCTGGGGGGGCAATGGTCTGGCCTTTTGGAATGGTAGGTTTGGAACATGTCTGTACTATTTAGGTGGGGCTCTTGGAATAGTTTTGGTGACTGCTGTCTGAATCCTGGGTAATCCTGCCTGATCTACAGTACATATGACAGTCAAGGGCATTGTCTGCTCATTGAGTGATGATGCAGGTGGTATTCTCACTCAAAAAATGAATCCAGTATGCTCTTCTTTACCAGTCTAATACCTATAGAGTGCATAGTTACAAAGTAATGAGCATAAGAGAACGGCCGAGCTAAAGTGTAGAAGTAAACCGTGAGCCAATGCTTCCCAAATAACATTTTATCTCACAACAAATAGTAGATGGTTGTTAGACATTTATATGTAAATTGAAGCACACAATTTCAGAATACAATGATATGTGGTTAAAAAACACTAGCGACAAGCCACTTCAAATAACGATTTAATACGTTCTTTGCTGCTATTCCCTCCAGCTCATCTAAAATTCTAAAGTTCAACTCATCTTTTCCAGCCCTCGCTTCTCACATGCCACTCCCTGACTACGCGCCATGTGGTGACTGCCCATCACTGCTCGTATACAATTTAATAACTCTAGTTCTTGCTTGCTGCTCTGTCAGTTGCTCTATCCCTTCCCATCCATAGCCTCTCATCACTCTATATACCCCCTCTCACTCCATCCATTCTTTATCTGCTGTCAGACTAGCCCTGCCTGCCCTTTGTTCTCCATCTTCCAGACCTTAATGCTTCTCCACTCTTACACAGTCAATGACAGAAGGAACTACTAATATATACAGTACCAGGCCTACACACATCCCACAGCCTCCTCAAGGCTGACCTGTTCAGACAGTATCTCTAACCCTTTCTACTGTACTGGATGCCACTGCGCAAGGCCCCTGCCTGGAGGTTTTTGTTTGCTCTCATTTATGACAAAGCCCCATTCACACCTTCTGATCCATTATCGGAACTGATTGTGTATTTTATTTTTAATTTTGATTGCATCTGAGGTATATATACATTGCATTCTTATTGGTTCTACCTGCATTATATTTTTGGTGAACATAAATACACAAACATAAACGTAACCAGCTGGTTTTGTAGACATACTACTACTGAAAATAATAAAATATCTTTTAAGGTGATATATTGTTCCCTCTTAGTGTTGTGTACACATCCCATTATAACTGTGAGGCCCGTTTTTTTAAAAAAAATGTTTGGTCATTTGTTTCAATCAGTAATGCCCTTTGTGTATGGTTTAGCCTTTCCTTCAGAGGGATGCTGTTGTCAAACTTTTCCAATCCATCGGATTCTTGTGTACATTGAAACATAATTAGAATGTTTATAAAATTTGCAGAACAATTGACTAATTTAGGTCTGCAAACAAGTTTAATTTTAGTCGGACTACTATGTGCTTTTCTGAGCTATCAATTACTACAAATAGAACTTGCACCACTCTCCAAAATCTATATTTCAAGTTGACTTTGAACCTACAGTATATTTGTTTTCTGTGGTTCATTATACAGTATGTAACTGGGAGAATACTATTAATTATGTTAACAACAAGAAAACAGGGATTTTGCAATGTCAGTGTGTCTTTTTAGTGTTTTAGTGACTGTGATAATAATGTTTGTGATCCAATTGATAAGGAAAAGGTCCTGCGTGTCCCTACAGAAATGCCTTTTTTAACAAAATATTCAGACTATGAAGCATACAGATCCAGTATATTCTAAACTTTCATTGTTTATTGGCACATTGGTTGTGTAGATAACTGACAATGATGGTATTTAACAAAGGTGAAATCCTTTTCACCCGTTTTGCTACATTCAATTAGGTTCAAATGTATTCAGAACCTTAATTCAATGTAACCAAAAGAAATTAACATCTATGCCAAGAAACAACAAAGTGTGTTTGCATAGATGAATAAAAACCTGAAAAATTGTTTGACTGTCTGAACGTGCTTTAAGACATGGTATGTAGTCAAAGCATATAAAAAGGCACTTCACTCATTTAAAATACATTATCTGAACTGAATCCAAATGGATAATCACTACAGCTCCTACAGATATTGAAAAAATGTCTTTAAAAAAATTGTATATTTCCCATAAAGAAACCCTGTTCAAATCTATACATACAGTATATTGTAAATGAGCCAAAAGACTATATCCTTCAAATATAACCGTATAACATTTTGTAGTTTTACAAAGATTCAGAAAGCTTATAGAGGACTCTGGAAATCACTTTAAATGCCACAGGGTTTTCAAGGAGGATGAACACAAAATTAAATATGTACAGTAGAACCACAAACATGAGGAAAGTCAGACAACTGTCCATAGTTGTAAGATCAAATATTATCAGCCTCATCAACTCTGTCGAGAGATGTAAAAAAAAAAAGTTTGTGAAGCATTACAGTATTGTGGTGTCCATAATCCAAAAATTTAAGGCTAGCGGGATGGTTTCTTGGATCATCTCACACCCAAGGTCAACACTGGGAATCTTCGAACACTCTTGTATCAACAGGAAACAATATTTCCATGACTGCCATGTGAGGCTGATCTCATGAATTGGGTGTTGGCAGTAGAGTTCCATGGCAATATAAAAAGAACATAGATGAATTTCCCAAACAGCAATTAGAGTAATGGGCTCTCAAGTCAGAAAGGGTAAAATGATTTAATTTGATGAAATACAAATGGAATTTTGGGCAGTCTCATCAGTGGTATAATTTCCATGAAAAGGTAAACTTTGTGTTGGAAAAGAATATCATCCCTTCTCTGTGGTATGAACATGGCAACATTTTGCTTTTGGCCTGTTTTGCAAACTGTGCTCCTGGTGCCATTGTAAGATTTGAGGGATGGCTGGATTCCAAAATAATTCAGGCAATTTTATTCAGAAAAACTGTTTCACTTTTTTCCTAAATTCAAGGTTGATCATAAATGGACTTTACAGCGAAGAATAACCCATAGCACCCCCTGAACTAATGAAAGCAGTTTACAAATGCACACCTTGTAATCTGTAGATGATGATGATGACATTTTGCAGGAAGAAATGGCTAAAGTTCTCCTCAGAAAATTGCCTGAACCTAGTCAAATTCTACAGAAAATGTCTATTTTATGTTATCAAAGCAAAAGAAAGAGCAACAAAATACTAAATGCAATTATTTTACACAGATATGCTTTTGCCTTAGTCTTACATGTTTTTATGCTTTCATGTTTATTTATGCAAACGAACACTAAATGTACATTTGAGCAAAATCAATTTTCAGTTACATTCTGTCAAGGACAGGAATATATTTTGTGCCACCTGAAGCTGTTCCAGGTCAAAGCTCTTTATATGATCAACGGGAATGAGGAAACAACAATGCAGTGAAGATCTGCGTACCAGGAGCAAATTTTGTAAACACCCAATGAATTACTTTTGATATATATGGGAATAAATCAAATATAAATGACGCATGTTGTGACTGTTGTGTTAGTCTATAATCATATCTTCACTCTCTTTTTAACTGAAACACATGCACAAGTCTGGATTATATGTTCTTTTAGTGTTCAGATCTTTACATTCTGGTTAAGCAAATCTTCATGAAGTCCATGAAACAGGATCTCCAGTGTCCTGTTGTGATACTGTTCTGAGATTTTTATAAGTGATTCTGAAGCTCTTCACAGAATTATCAAGAAAATGAAATGTGCTCAACTAATGTGTAATTCATACCAAAAGGAACTCTGCCAACACTGTAAACGGTATCAGATGGAAGGTGATTTTCTATACTTACCAGATAAAGTGGAACAATTTGTGACAGAAAAGAAAAAGAGATGTGAGTTCAGATGCTTCATGTGATTTCATGTGTGGGAGACATGCCTTTCATGGATGAAGGTCACATTGAGTAATTTATACTTGTTTCCATTCGCCATTCGGAATGAGTTTTAATGCTATTTGAAATCCTCTCTGTTGATTTCCATGAACCCCAGAGTGACATCAAGGTATTTCTTATTGAACCTAAAATGGCATGTGTTTAAATTACATTTGGAAGATAAAGGAAATTACATCAAAAAGAGGCTGTTTTGAATATAACATTTTTTCCCATTCTGTGTGTTGTATAAAGAAAAATAAGTTGCAGTAATATATTTTTTTCAATAAGAAGCAGGATACCTTTGAATCATAGATTTATCTTTTAAATGTAATAATAAACACAGAAGTCATCAAATTGTACCTTTTTCACACTATATATAAGCTCTATATATTACTTAGTTCCATCTTAAAAGCTGCTTACCTGCAAGTTCAACATTTCATTCTCTAAAACACAAAAACAAATCCAAAGGTTATACTTTATTCAAACTCAGGGCAGATGAAGGAATTTAAAACTGAAAGAGGCTAGTAAAAGTAACATTGAAGCAGACAATGTAGAAAAGGATAATCACAGAACATCTAAAGCTACAGTATCAGTTTGGTCTACTTATCCAGAGAAACATTTTGAACTTCAAAATACATAAAATACCATAACAGTTACTGTATTTCTCCATTAAGCAAAGCAAAAAATGCTTTGTAATAGACCTTTGAGGTTTTTTTTTTATAAAATATTGAGCTGTTTTTTAAGAAAAAACAACTTTTATTAAAATTTACAAACAACAGAATTGGATTTACATGTATTAAATGTAACTAGCTTAAAAATAGATTAAATGATTTTCAGACACCATAAGGCATAGGTTTAGTTTTATATATTATTTATTTGGTGAAATTCTATGATTCTTTACTACAGCTGTATCCTTAATTCTAACTGTAGTCATGGAAATATTAGCAGCGATTTGTGGGAGACAGAAAATCATACCTAATTATTAATTCTTCTATTATACCTATCGATTGCTTGTTGTTTGATATCCTGTAAAGCAAAACTGCTGAAATTCCTGGATTCTGAACATATATTACTTAGAGATTTTAATGTAGCTCTGTGGCAATCAATCAGATTTAATCCAAAACCAATTTAGTCCTCCTGAATAGGAGAATATCTTTTAATCTCTCTCTGACTATCCCCGATTGCAATTTCTAACATCAGTTGAAAATCAAAAAGATGCTTAAAAAGAATCCTCTAATTCATGTATTATACAAAAGCCTATTTTTATTTCATACTGTAGGTGCTGATTTAACACAGAATCCATGTTGGCTATTAATATTCTCTCTCTTATTTATTGTGATATATTTCTATTGAAGTCTGCCAAAAAAAAAGAATACAAATTAATTTTTCTTCTGTGTTAAGAAAAACTGTATGTTTGAAGAAAAGGTGAGCATTGGGGCCTATTTTAATAAAAAAAAAGCTTTTATTGCTAAGGCTAAATCAGATATTTATTCTCATAAAAAACTTTACATTTTAAATGTATTTCAAAGTAAAACATTAAATATTTATCTTGCCTCAAAGCAGCAGTCTGTTGTCATGTACCTGATGGCACTACACTTGAGCTGGTGGTTCCAGTGGTTGATTCAGTCTACCACTGAAGTAGAAGTGAAGTTGAAAGTCTTTAATATAAACATCTAGTTAAGGAAGACCAGATTAGGACTGACTGAGTACCTTTTATTTGCAGTAGGAATGAGCTTTGATAATGGAACATAGTAGAAGGAAATTCAGTCTTGTGAAGCTTCGCGTTAATAATTATCAACACCTCTTAGAATGACTGTGGCACATCATTGCTGAAAAGGCGTTTTTTCCATCTCTTTAGCCGAGTCCCTGTGAAGAGACATGCAGAACACCAGCAATCGGGTACACACAATTGGGTGAACACATTTTCTCCATTTGTTGCCTTCTCTCTTCAATACGTTGCTGAAAAAGATGAGTCTTCCCTTGAGCAATTATAGAACAGTTCTGTCGAGTGCCTGAAGAGAAGAGACTAATGCCAGATTCTCAGATTCGTTTTTCGGTGTGTTGAAAGTCTTCATCTGTCCTAAATATAAACTGAAAAACATGGTTTTATAGATTTCATAGCTGCAGAAGAGAGCATAAGCTCTTAAATATACTGTTAATGCAAGTTAAAATGTTTAACTTAAGAGACATTCCATAACCGTACTGCAGAGCAATGTCTGTGTCGGTTTATTGTGAAAATGAAAACTACAATGAGAAAAAATAGTAATAAATAAGCAACTGAAAGCCAGTAACATGAATGAAGGAGCTCTTGATTTAAAATCTATGTATTACACAAGATTTGTAGCTTATAGTACCACAATAAATTAGATACATGGTGTTTAATCATAAAAGATTGCTTGCTGTTAAGGGGCAGTTTTCCCGATTCTTCATTTTTTTTGTATTTAGAGACAATGTTTAATTACCAAATAACAGAAAATAATTATTGTAAATTTGCTTAATTAAAAAAAATTAAACAAAGTGATACCGTTTCTCATTAATTAATAGATGGAGCCTCATAATCAGGAGGAGAAAAGATCAAGTTTAGAGTTATGTCAACAATATTCCAAAGTCATGTACTGTATGGTGTGGAGCACGTGGTAATATTCAAGTCAGGCACTCCTATCTTTGTGATCAATATCTTGGGTGTCCACTACTAGCCTGAGCACAAGCATGTCAATGGGACATGCAAACAGGCAGAAACTTTCCACATGAGCCACAGGAGTATTCCTCTATCCGACCTGGAAAACAATTGCCTGATCAGAGATATTATTTCCCAGCGATCGGTATTGATGCACACTGTTACCTAACTAATTCCACAACTTCTCAGTTGTAAAATGTAGAATATAAAAATGGTTACAAAAGGCAGCTATTCCAATTATGGCCTATTTGGAATAAATTCATTTCCGGATCCCATCCAAGGATTTCCCGAAAGCCAGGGTATCTGCTTCAACAGATAACCTTGTATTATATTTTTTATTTGTAATTGCAATGTATTAAAATTCCAAGATGCACTGTGCAAATTCCTGATGCAGGAGGTCTGCAGTGATCAACGTGACACACCGTACTATCACGCTGAAAGATTGACAACTATGCTGGCAAGCGTTAAACTCACAACGGCATTTCTGAAGCAACAGGAGGAGCAATGGTATCTAGATGTCATGAATATACTGTAGGATTGTACTATGATATTATCACTGACAACAGCAAGCTGGTTTCTAAAACAGGGATTAATGACACCCCTACACCATTGCATTACCATCACCATAACAATTTCTCTCATACACTTCAGAAACTTTCTTCATTTGTTTCTACTGGATACATGGCTCTATCATTGTCAGAGCCAGGGTCAATCACAAAGTGCCAACCTTTACCCATAGATAGGGGCTTGATGTTGTGCACAGTGTAGTCAATGTGGCCCAGAGGTGTTGAGGCATGAGGCTATTGTAGACACGCTTGATATTATAACTGGAGTCAAGTTAATAGGTCTTCCATTACGTCCTGCTGTGTTACCAGCATTAGTATTTGTTGTGTGGAGTCAACAGAACCAACAGCAACTGTTCCCTGTGAATCTGGCAGCCTTCAGATTCTTACTTATTTGATGAATATTATTTGATTGATTCGATCACAGGTACCTTTCTCTTTTGGAAGCAATGGCATGGCTTTAAATATTCCATTAATGTTTTTAAGTTTTAAAAAAGAAAGAATAAAACTGTACAGCACTGTATATTGTACTGTGTATCATTACAATGCGAAAATGAGTTGTAAAATAAAATCCACTACAATTATCAAAGTAAAAGTTTTTCCCTTTAGTATTTGTATTTAACATTAATATAGTTTCAACAAGTTACACCTGACTTTAACTTCCAGAAAAAACATCTTAAAATACAATGACTTGCTTTGCCTACAACTAGCTACCAGATAAAGGGTTTTTGTTTTCACACAGAGGAAAATTTAGGCTCACTTGTCACTATTAAAAATTGTAGCTGTTTTTGTAAATATCATCCTCGTAATTCATTCATTCTTCACAGGTTTTCAAGATAAATTTCAAGATGTTTCTTGTGTGTTTATTTTTCACATGCTTCATATCAAATTTCATAAATTCAATTGTAAATGACTGCTAGCAAAATTTCCCAGCAAAACTGGAGTAAAATTAAAGCTTGACTGCAGATGCTATATTTAAAGCTATAAATTAAATGATTAAAAGACTGGAGGGTATGTTACACCAAACTGCTGTAGAAAAAGACTTTATTATTACACTAAACACAATATGACTGTCAAAATAATACATTTTAGACCAAAGACAACATTTATTTAACAATAGTTTGAGCTATTAGTTACAGATCTAAAACTAACTTGATGAGGTATTAATTTATTATTGGATAGAACAACCAATATATTAATAAACCTCTATTGTACATTTTCTGCTTAAATAAAATTATGTAATATATTATACTTTACTGGGTATATTATAACCAAGGCACTACAAAATTAATGGATAATTAGATTAATTTAACTAATCTGTGTTTTTGTCTGAAACTTTACTGTGCTGATGGAGGTAATTAAACTGAAATAATGAAGCAACAAACACACTGCTTATTAGTTAAGTACATACTGTACATGTAACACCTGTCATTTTATAAATTATGCATTTAAAGGCAATCTTTACCAAAAATAGTGATATGAAATGTTACAAAATCAAAAATAATGGACTAAAGCAGTACAAAATAAATATTAAGAGCTCTGGATCCATATCCAGTTTTTGACCTCTATTGTACTGTATATATTCTGCTTAAATAAAATTACTTATTACAATATACGTTTTGACTGAGAAACATGAAACTAAGCTGTAATATTTTTGCTTCACTGTATCACTTAATATATGTAACACATGTGTATGTGGAATTAAGCAAACCAAATTAAGTCAACCCAAACAGTTTCAGATTTAGCACATCATTATTCTTTACATTATACTGAAACATTCATTTTAAATAAATTCCTTTGAATTAAGGAAGAAGCTGAATGCCGACTTAAGAACATCCACTTATTCAAATTAAATTAGTAAACATTTTGCTTAAGTGCTTTCACTCATTAAGTAAATGTTCACAATGTCTGCTGCTTGTGTTGATAATTGCTTCCAGATGAGATAACACAGCTTTGCAAAACTGAGTACAGGTGTGAGATCTGTGATCACTTGTTCGGGAGTCCCTTAAAACGTTACAAAGATTGTTCATCTTAATGTCTAGTGAACGGTGTACTGCCGAGTTCTTCTTTCATGCAGGGCAGGTAACCACTCTTAGCTAAACTGTTAACAAACTGCATCAATAATTGTAGTAGTTCAGAAACCTTCATCTTTGAGCTCTTCAAATAAAAAATAAGACCAGATAATGGCTTTGCTGGTAAACCTGAACCACAGCTATCTATAGGTCATGGAAAGAGGTCTTCAATTAATGCACAGAGGAATTCAGATACAGTATGTGGGTGTTCACTTGCGTATGGAATACAAAGCAACTGTCTTTATTAGTCTTGAAAATGTGGCGAATTATCATCCACTTGCAATTAATTTTAAGGCAAAGTTTACTGGCCTCTCTAGGCCATTTGAAACAGCTCTGTATAAAATGTATGAGGTAAGTGCTATTTTCTCAGTAACAAAATCAGCAAGTTTCAGGAATATATCTGCCATGACTCCATCTGTATGCACCTTTAATTCACCTAGCATGCTGCCTGTGTTGCAGTCTGTGATGCTCACAAAAATCATCACTGCTGTTTGTGCAGGTGAGTTCATTCCATCACAACTGTTTCTGAGTTGAAGTGATTAACTGCAGTTCAATATTAGCATGAACACACCCATTAGAAATTGAGTACCTTCTTATTTGATCTGATATTTTGCAGTACACACATTGAAAATGTTAGTAACTTTCTCCAGCAGAGAGGGTTTAGTCTACCCCTGCTATGCAATTCAAGTATTAAAGACCACAGTGAAACAAACATTTGGTATTTTTGGCAAATATTGATCAAACTTTAACATAAGAATAATATATATTAAAGGGTGCAAATACGGCCTTTATAAAGGTCCAATTTCAATTAAATTACAAGACAATACTTCTGCTGTACAAAGATTCTATTGTATTTTTGACCTCTTTGTTATTTCCATCCCTTCAACCACTGTTAAATGTGTTACCTATTGATTTGGGGCCTTTTGCTGTGTTTTATTTGATAGCTCAAGAGCATTATTAAGTTTTAAATATTAACACTAAACACTCCATTTACTAATTAGCAATAATATCCCAAACCCTTGGTTTCCTTTATCATATTCAGGAGCTCAATGATTTTGGATAGTCGCTTGAATTGTTTTATTTTCTCAGCCAATTTGGGATTGTGAATTCTTCTGTACATTTTCAGCAAGAAATGGTCCACTGCACAAGGAGAAAGAGGCCAGGCAGATGAGATTCTCCAGCCCATCACTCAGCAAGGCTTTCCACATGCCGCAAGCTCTGTAGACCCCAACAGGCCAGTCAACACTGAGTGGAGGAGCAGTGTGTCTC
Source organism: Atractosteus spatula (assembly GCF_055471065.1). Taxonomy (NCBI): domain Eukaryota; kingdom Metazoa; phylum Chordata; class Actinopteri; order Semionotiformes; family Lepisosteidae; genus Atractosteus; species Atractosteus spatula. Next base: position 29,804,413 of record NC_142713.1, on the reverse strand, counting down.
TCACTAACGTCACTGCAAGCCGTAGGAGATCCTGTCTCGCCGTGAGCTGAGAGGGCTCTGGCTAACTCAACCCAGTCACACATGGCAGCCAATCGGCCCTGGAGACTGAAGACGTGTAGCACTGGCAGCGTAGGTCTAGCAGCTTAGTCAGGACATCCTCGTGGGTCGAGGGATGGGTTACTTCATCTGTGTCTGCATCCATGAAACCTAAAAAAAAAATCTGAGTGCAAAGCATACCTTAATACATACATTAGACATTTTGGCACAGGCTGTATTTCAATCCAAGTTGTATGGAGTAGAACTCACACATACCGTACAAACCTCTTTAACAAATTTGCACTGGAACCCCAGACCAATGGCCACAAGGCAGCATCACCAATCACTACACCACTGTGCTGTGGCGGTTTGTGGAAATATATGGATTTGACTGATTTTTTAAAAATAGTATTGGCTTTCATATCTAAAACTATACCTGCTGGATTTAGAAATATGAGAAAATGTTTTCTTGCTTTTAAAAAATATTTCCAGCTCAAAATATATATTTCTAATTTATCATTTCATCATAAGGGCATTTAGAGAAAGTAAACTTTTTCTACAGTCAACATCGCCAAATGTTAAAAAAGACATTCTGTCATGTTGGAAACAGAAGGGGTTAATTTTCATTTTTCTTTCCTTTTTTTACATTAGATTAAAGTTTTTTTAATATACTTTTTGGCTAGAATTAGATTTTTGCTATTCAGAGCAGACACTAACAGAAATTTTATTTTACAGTTTTACAAGTGTTTTCACAGTGTTTTCATTGTGAGAAAAGAGATCCATAAAAACTTTCCTTATGGCTCAAAAACTACAGATTAATTAAAAAAAACAGGAAAAAGCAAGGCAAATACTGGAAAAAGAACAACCAGATATATGATTTGACAATTATCAAGAAGAGGTCTTGTGCTTTGAAACAGTTACTCTCTTCAACACCCATGCAAGGATGAAATATTAAAGCTCTTGCCACTGTTAATTTACCATAATGCCACTACAATATACTGTACTGTATGTACAATGTGCACATAGCTACACATATGACATATGTGTGTTTACAGGGTGGAAGGAAATGTGTACATGCATAATTTGAAGTCTGTCTCAGAGATTATTATAAACAGCTGTCATGTGATCCTGCCTAAAATACTTCCTTTTAGTTTTGTTTCACAGATTTTTGTTCCAAAATCACACAGAAAACATAATTCACGGTATGCCCTTCATATGTATTGTATTTAGAAACACACACACGCAGAATGAATATTGCCCATTAGTAAAAGGACCTGACAGCGCCAATCCTGGGTTCTTTTGGTGCTGGAAAATGTCTCCTCTTTTAAGTGCAAAACCATAACATTACCATTTCCCCAAGTGCTTTCTGTTTTAGCCCGCTTTCTAATTAGAGGGATGATAACAGCACTGCTGATTGGCATTATAAAAGCACCAGTTTGGCTTCATCTGTCCCAGGTGTGCGGCGTCATTTTTTTTTCTCCTCGCGTTTCTTCTCACCGTTTCAGAGCACTACCTTCTCCCCCTTCATTGTTCCTTAAAGTTTCCATCAGAGGAATTAATAAAGATAAAAAGACATTATAAAAAAAGAACCTCCCCTGCCACAGCTTATCATTAGAACCTTTTATCAAAAGTACAAACTATACAAGTAAGTTTTTTTTTCCTTGTCTCTCCCTGTCTTTTCTCCCTGAGTGTTTCAAAAAAAAAGAGAGAGAAAAAGAGAAAAGGAATAAGATTGAGCTCTGTCAATGGAGTGAATGCACTATTAAATCTGGCTTCACTACAAAGGTTAGCAGATCTAACTGTCAATACTCTGAGTCGAGTGGAGTCCAGCAAAGGGAGGGGGTAGGAGGAGGAAGGGAGGAGGTGGGGGGAGGAGGAAGGTGGGGGGGGGGGGCAAGGGGGGGTTGCTTTGTGAGAAAGAGATACTTTGATATTTTGGAATGTTAGAAGGGTGAATGTGAAAAATTGGAGGTTGGGGATCTAATTACCCAACCATAATTGGGGGCTAGGGAATAAGTTGCAGTCCTCTCAACTCACCGCAGATCAATTATGTTAAGAGAACATCTGTAAGTAGAACTTAATGAGGTCCATTAGAGCAACATGTACAGCCTTCTCTAACAGTACTTGTCAGCTTCTTGGATGAGCTGAAGGAAGCTGCTAACTAGGGACCTGGTGAGGTGCTTAAATACTGGAGGAGACATACTGGCCCACTCAGGTCTCTCTCTGTGTTCTGCAGGGGAAAGAGAGTGAAGAGCAGGCTGAGCAAAAAAGGGGGGAGAGTGAGCGAGCTGAGACAGGTGGTGTTTTTTATCCTAGCTGCCGCAGTTGAAAGGGAAAAAAGTAGCAACTCCGCAGCCTTACTTGAACCACGAACTCAAACCCGAAGCAACTTTCTTTTCTTTATTTTTTTGCCTTCAAACTGTTTTTTTTTTAAAAGACTGTCCGGGGGCCACCTGCCTGTTATTTACATTTAGTCAGGTTATGCCCATTTACATTAAAAAAAAACAAAACAAAAATAATTATCACTCTTGAGTGAAACAGAGGGAGCGGGGAAGAAAAAGACGGCATGTTTATCTGTTCCAATTAATCTACCTAAAAAAAAGCTCCTTTTTTTTTACTCCCAAAGAAAGTAGTGGAAAAAGAAACGAAGAGAAAAAAAAAGACAACACTTCAACAACTCAAATTCTATTTCTGCAGAAGGCCTTTTTTTAAAAAAAGGTAGGTTATTTATTTTCTTTTGTGTGGTGTTGGATTGGGAGATATTGCAGGATTCCTATATTTGAAGGGATGGTGGTGTCGTGGGGGGGTGTTAAAAAAGGAGGATTAAGTAAACGCTTCTATGAAATGGAAAGTCTGATGAGAAGCTGAAAGGGAGCTCAGGCTAGGGTAATCAGACCAGGAAATAGCTCTTTACTTCAATCCTTTTTGAAAGATTTTCTGAGAGTCTGTAATTAAACTCTTAATTTACTTGCTGCAGAAAAAGAAACTGCTTGCCTTGTTAAAGACAACCTTTAGCTCGAGCGACTGCATTAAGCTGCGATTTCTTTTCTCCTTTATTATTTTTTTTTCCTCCCTGGGAGAGGGCTGGAGCTGGTGTGTTTTGGGGGGCAAAGAAATAACAAGCGGAGTTTTCCCGAGTGTTAATGATGTCCTTTCGCAAACGTGTCAGCAGAAAATGATTAAATTCCACCTCTTGTTCACCAGATCACTTTGCGCGGGCATGTATCTAACTGTAAGACAGCTGCTGATGATCACATCTGTGAAGAACATTAGGTGGCATACCTCTTCATCTGCACATTTTCTTTTTTTATTATTATTTTTTTGCCTGTGAATAATTCATATGATTATGAAAGGGGAGGAGGGCAGAGGAGAAGGGGATAGTCTTTATTCTCTACATCTTTATGCTTTTTTTCCTCTACTTTTGTTTCTGTTGCATGGTTAAAATATCTCTCTGTAAATTGCATGATTGGGAAGATAGCCTGCTTTCAAATAATTTAATTCATGACAAAACCTAATTACTGTCAGGTAATACCCTGTCAGCTTTAATGCATTTCATCAGTCATAATGAAAAGAGGAGCATTTTATGACCCATCTAATTATCATTACATTTTAGGGGAAAATGAATGGCATGGAGCTGAATGTTAACTATTGATTCCATTCGCATTCTCTTTTCAAATGTGGCGTGGCATATAATTTATCCATTGCCTCTTTATGTCTATAAAAAGAACACACACATACACACCCACACATGCAAACAAAACAGAAAAGAAAACAGACTCAAGACGAAGAGCAGAAGACTCATAAACGAGTATTTAGGAATCTGTCACCAGCAGAGGCGAGAGAAAGAGAAATAAAGTAGTATAGTACCTTCCTGGCTGGTACTGGCATTACGATGCCTAATGCCACAAGTCCAAACAGAGCACTAATTAGCACAGAGTGATGTCACCCTAGGCATAGGAATAATCCCATCATTTAATTATCAGAATGATTTAAACAAAGATTTGCATAGATGCACTAATCAGTAGCAATGAATTACAGAGCGTCTCTTGCCAATGAGAGGTAGCAGATCATAGAGTTGGAAGGGAAAAAAAAACTCATCTCCTTGAACATAATTAATTTAATTGTCCTCATTAGCTGTACCATTTGTTTTGATTTTATTTCTGTCTTTCTCTCTCTCTCACTTGCTGTCCCTCTCCACATCCATACACCCTCGCTGTCTCTCTCTCTCCCTCCTTCTCTCAACTCCCCGCATATTGGCTGACAGAGGTAGTAGTGTGCCGTGTGTGAAGCTGTTGTGCAGAGGTAGAGTAGGCAGAGCAAAACGGCGACTGAGTATGAGGATATAACAACAAGATAAAAAGCCAACAAAAAAAACAACAACAACAACAACTTTATCAGCCACGCGATTCGGAGCGGAAAAAGAAAGCCGGAGTCAAAGCTACTGTTGTCAAACTGTTCAATAGGAGCGTCTCATTAATCTGCCCTTCCCTGCCTGCCTTGGGTTCTGGAGTCGCTGGCTGTGGAGGTTAGTGCCTGAGTGCTGCTTGTTTTCTTCCCCGCTCCCTGACGTTTGACTTTGCACATTGCAGAGTTTGCTTTTCAGTTTGGGAGTTGCATGTGGTTGGACAAGCAGGTACCAGTAAGATCAAATTAAAAGACAAAAATACACACAGAAGAGAAAACAATATAGAGGAGTGATTTCACCTTTTTTTTTCCTCTTTTCCAATAATGAACAAGTGCTTTTAAAAAGTGTCACAGATATCTTTGAATTCTGTATCTTAACTGATGTGCCTTAAAATAAAGTTTTAAAGAATCTGCTTGATTCATTTGTCTTAGTGATTTGTGACCCCAAAATATTAATTACTACGAAAGGCACGGCGTTAATGCATGTAGCATCCAAACCAATGTAAGGGGCATATTTGTTTACAAATGAAATCTATGGAAAATCTGAATGTTCTCTTCTTATTCATTTTAGCTTTAATTGGTTGTCCTGAGAAGTGGTAAGCAGGGGTGGGGGGGACTAAATATCTCGCCTAGTGGATAGTAGTCAACCTGAAAGTTCAACTGAATTTTGCAAGTAAAAGGCAATGTACTGGATGTCAGTCGCAGGTTTCTTCTACGGCAGAGATGTCCAGTCCTGATCCTGGAGGGCCTGTGTGTGTATGTGTGTGTGTGTGTGTGTGTGTGTGTGTGTGTGTGTGTGTGGTCATTCTTACTCAGATCGTAATGAGCAAAACCAGCTGATTATTGGCCTTACTGGACTAATGTAGTAGTTTCTTCCAGCTCTTCAGGTGCTGCTGCTTTAAAGTGACCTTCAAAACATGCAGAAATAGCGAATACCTAGGACCAGGATTGGACAACCCTGTTCTAAAGTCTTTCTCACAAAATTAAATTGTGTCAAAGTTTGCAATGAGTCTTCTGTACAATGTGCACTACACACTTTTATCTGCTCAGACAAGATATTTTGTGTCTGTCTATTGATCTTTGTATATAAATTTCATACATTGTATATTGATCACACTTGCAAATTGCAATCAGTGAGGCCATAGAACAGATTTATTAAATGACGTTTCTAACCAGAATAAGAGATACAAAAATATTTGTAATATTTCCAAGTAACTTTATTTAAAGCCTTTTCACTTGAAAAATATGTACTGTATACTATCTTCTTTTAGGTCACTAAAAAGCAAACTGGTTATTGTTAGCGCAAATCTCTTACAAATTAATCTTTATATATACATTAGTTCAAATGTTACAAATACTGTTCTAGTACTTATTTTCTGTTTGTTCTGTTGATAAAAATACAATCTTTTATTCAAGTGCTCTTGAAGGGAAGATAAATTAGCAGGACCTGTTTTTAAATATTGTATTAGTTCATGCCTCTGTGAAAAGTAAGAGCAATCAACCTGTTAAACATGTCACTCAAAAAAATGGCAAAAAACTAACACCAAATAATCCTTGTCATCATCACACTTCAAGGACTGTTCAATACAATCTGTGCAACTACCATTCATACAAACATTAAAACCTTGTCATATCATTGTATCCCATTATTACAGATTTCATATGCTTAAAGAAAGTCAGACAGCTGAACAGACAGATGTAGTGTGACACTGAAAATTATGAATGCCTTCTACATTTTCACAGTTTTTGAAGTGCTTGAAAATATAAGTAATATAAAATTTAATATTACACATCCAGGTGTTTATATATAAAATGTGTCAAAAGAAGATTCTGTATTATAGCTTACAAAGCACTGTAGTTATATTTAAGACAGCTTACATTTCAAAGCAAATAAAGTGACAAAAATCAATTACCTAAGTCCTAAAATGTAAGCATAAAGTTTCTCTGAAGGGTACTGCTATATTTTCAGATGTTTTCTCTTACTAAATTATAAATTAATTGAGACTCAATTTAAATAACTGATCTTCAGAGAGACTTAAAAAAGTATTAATAATAAATCTAACATTTTAAAAGAATGCAGCTAATTAGTGTTGTTTTGAGTCATAGCCTTTAATGACAAATTATGGTATTCTTGTACTTTTGAGAGGCACGTTAATAACAACTCAAAATACAGTAGGATGAAGTAATCAAGTATCTTCTCTGTTTTCATCTATTGATATCAAGATTGCCTTGATAGATACATTGTAAGATCTTCAGAGAAAAAGAAACTAAGTGTCAGATGTGAAATCCGTGGAAATCGCATGCACAAAGCAGAAAATCAGTGTCTTCTTCACTGATCTTTCACGTGAAAACCTTCAAAAGTACTTAAGAATTCACAGAACACTGCACATACAGTAACTGATTCATTAACTAAGTCATCCCTCCATCATGATAAAGATATATTCATCGTTTTTTTTTCTATAAATTAGATGTATTCAGCGTTCTACTTAAGGTACTGTATTATTTGACCATTTAAAATGATTTCTACAATTCCGTTTTTAATTGCCAAATGTCAAAGCCTTTACCCCAGCTTTGCATAAAAAACAACTGCCTAACAAAAATAAAAAGATATGTCACGAATAACACAAGTCCATCTGTGGACTTTATAGTTCTATGTAGATTTAGAGTTTGCATGCGTCCAAGTTTTACAAGTAGGAGGTTATTTGTTAACTGCATAACTAAACCAAAGCGACACGATGGCTTCCCGGTTTTCGCAGTTCCTCTCTTGCTACTTCAGGCACCTGGGCTTCCTTCCAGACTAGGCCCCTTCTGTATGGAGTCTGTATGTTCTGCCCGTTTTTATCGAGTGTTTCGAGAAGGGGAAATTAAGATTGTCCTTCAAACGTTTTACAGGTAATGAAGATATTGGTATGTGAATTTAATGGATGGCATTTACTGTACGTAAAAAGGCTTTAATTTTTCTCCCAAATTATTTTTTAAATGATTTTGTACAGTATATACAGAATGTAGGACTGAACATAGAGGTCGCTAATAGGAAGATTGCAGCGTGATTAAAAAAATAAAAATATTTAATGACATACAAACATGCAATGCTTACTGTATGTTAGGAGCTAATGCGTATCTTTATTGCCCTCTATGGTTACAATCCAATTTTTTTATAAATGGAATAAAGAGGGAAAAAAAGTTTTCTTATTTAACTTACTCATAATAACTCAATGCTCCAACAGTGAAGGCCATGTGGTAGGGGAAACTATCGGCGTCAGTTCCTTGTAAAGATGCTGCCTCTCAAAACTGCATCCCTAGAAAGGCGCTTTGCTCCGTATTACTTGCTATTGTTTTACCAGTTTGCGCAGCAGTATGTCTTCTTCTCCACTATTGCTTTCTTTCTAAGCGTTCTGTCTTGTTTTCGGATTATCTGTAAACACACGGTAATGTCTCCACGACGTGGGAAATTGCTGCTTCACTGCGGTGCTAGCAGAGAACTGTACATCGCTGGCTTAGTGTATTTGATACGTGTTGGCACGTGTGTGGCTGTGTGTGCGCGCTCTGGTTCCTCGGTCTTGCAGCAATAACTGAATGACCTTTTCTTGCTGTGTTATGTCTCGCTGGTGAGGGATTGGACTCGTAGGTGATAAAGCTAGGGTTCTCTGTGCTCCATCCCTCAGTCACTGATGGGTAAGTTGTTCTGAGCCCCTCAGTATACTACACGGGAGCTCAGCGGCGGATGTAAAGAGAACACCTGTAGCTCTGTTGCCTAACACTGCAATTAACTGCTTGCGGATCCATGCGGACCTCATTATTTTAAACTTAAAGATCTCAGATACGTCTCGGGCAATGCTTGCTTTATGAACTTTAGCTCTGAAGGGAGAAAGGTTGAAACTGCGCTACTGTGCCTGTTTTTAACTGAGTCCTTTTGCATTACTTGGCGAAGAAGGTGAGTAAAGTGCAGCTGCACAAAATGGATTGACGTGTACCGTACTTCAGTACTGTAGAACATTTTGAGACCCTCTTTTTTAAATATGGGGTGCTTGTGGAATCTTTAAGTTATGCATGCTTAATACAGAAATGATATTTAACTTAATTCATTGGGTTAAGGGGGGAAAAAGGCACCCATTCACTTTTTTTTAACAAAAACACTTAAAACGAGCGCCTTCACCAATGATGTTGTGTTAGCGCTGTGCATTTTAAAACCGTTATTTGTGGATTTAGTGAAGTTTTGTGTAGAAATGGATAATTTTCTTTATAGAAAGGAACACTTGTTGGAATTGCAACCACGCATTTACCAGGGTTTGCGTTACTCATTTGAAGTGCCTTTTCTGAGCAGAAACAGACTGTAAATACCGTGATGTAGATGAAAACATCACGATTATAGATGGAAACTAGAATATGCTGAAACTTTGCTCTGTGTGTAGAATAATTCAAGAATAAGGTAAGAGGTAAAGAACAGTAAGGAGCTGTTAACTGTAACAATCGAAAGTTTTTAAACAGTTTAAACATTGGTTTCAAACCCTCTCGGAAAACGCTTTGAATATGAACATTTTAGATACGACTCATGCCACTTAAAATAATGTTTTAAAAATAATAGCTTGTTTGTATTTACGGGCAAATAACGTGTTTTATAATGTATAAAATGTCCCCATATCCCACCGTTACTGTCAGGAGCATCATTTAACGAGGACAATTGTTGATGATGTTCTTTATGCAATTCGTTACGGCTTTTATCTCCGTGTTTTAATTTACACGATGTTTACAATCCGCGTTATCCACTGTGGATAGGGTATACTGTAGTGAATATGAATGAGAGTTCACGTACACACTGATACTTACTGTAGGATATGTTCCAAGTAAATACGCAGATAAAGGGAAAGAGATTTGCAGAATGAAAAAGACGTTTTGTTTAAGGTATAATTGTTTTAGGCTTTAAAACTGCGCTAAACAAAAAAATACATCGCACATCTCAGTTCTACGCAGTGCACTTGTCTGTGTCCAGTTGGGTAACGGCGCTAAAGATACTTTCGCCGGTGTGCATCAGGCGTTAACTTTCCATCTGCAACAGACAAGGAAACGTCAGTTTAAAACTACAATGTGTTTTGTTGATATTATGTGCTAAGGCTGTTGATTGAAGCCATTCCGTGGTATTTGATTAAATTCATTATACAAGGCGCTGAAACTGGCTAACATTCGCAAGTAAAGCATGAGGGGATTATAAGATTACAGCGCCGTTAAAGGGGTAAGCATGTGCTTTTGTCATCCGCTGTCATTTGCTCACTACCACTCGTATAGCAGCGGCTGCAAGACTTCCTTTTCATAATCGAGTACTGATGTGACAAACGTTGGCTACGTTTAGTAGGCGATAGTGGTAGCAGGTCTTTCCTTATTTTCCTGTTTGTTTTATTTTTTGTCTGGAGCGAGGTTCTCACTTTGAACAATAGGAAGCCACCCTCAGCGTGCGAGCATACAGCTGCTCAGTTCATCCAAAGAAACGAAGCATTTTTTTTTTGTCTCTCGAGTTGCATGGTGGTTGGGGTGCTGAAGTCACCAAATGCAGAAAAGGGAGAAAAGTTTCGGTAAGGATTTTTCGCTGTGCTGGTACTTATTCTTTTTCTTTAGCTTTCTGAGTGTTCACCTTGTCTCGTTTTATTTTAGGAACGTGTGTTGTGTAGGAATCGATGGTGTGAGCAGACCCGTGATCTGAAGTATTCCATAGCTTTGGGATGAGGGGTGTTTTTTCCGTTTATCTTCAATATTGTTCTCGGAGGCTTTAATTGCTTTCAAGAACGTTGGCTGGTGCCAATTATTCTGGCAGGTTTAATGGATAGCTTCAAAATGTTCCCGCTGAATGCTGTAGATAAAGACTACGTTTAGCACCAAAGACTAAGCACATTAACTCAGAAAGTGATTTTTTTGGTCTTGTTTTGTTGTGCATGCAAGCTGCATCGAAAATTGGGTTCGCTGTTGCAAATCTCTTATTGGCCTTTGCCAAGCACTAGCACTTTGCTACCATGGCAACTGTAATTAAACTGATAAGAGTGGAAAAATGTCAGTATCGCCGAGTCTTGCAGCTGCAAAGGGGAGAAAAGGAGAATCAGATTGGGTCTCAGCTCCATGGCATGCAGTCGTCACGTAGTTTATATATATATACTCCGTAAAATGGTATGAGCTCAATTTATAAGGGTTCGGACATCTATTTGTATGAGGTACCCTGAGGGAGTTTGAGTAACATCGGGAAACAGGCAAGGGAGTTCACAGAGAACCTGCGGGGTTGCTCTGGGCGAACGCACAGGGAAAGAAAAAAAAATCTTTTAGGCCCAATCCAGCTTTATTTTCCTAAATCTTTTGTTCACTGTTGCTTGGCAATTGGAAAATCGAAGTGGCGAAATTCCTTTCATCTGGATCACTAGACTCCTGGCAGCCTGTTTTCTTAATTTAATAATGAACGAAATTTAGAAAAAGAAAGCTTCTGATTTTTAAGGCAGTGGTTCAGCGCATTATACAATCTGTCCCAACGCGTCTAAATCTGATTGCAGGCTGAGAAGAGTTGAAACTCTTACTACTTTTCGTTTGTTAATGAGTTGCGGTTACTTTGTTGTGTTAACCAGTGAAGCTGAGACTGCGCGGATGAGTGCCACAGAACAAGGATGCATAATGGGAGCAATCAACCGTACGTGTTTCTTACAATACAATCCAGCCAATTAAAAGCTCACCAGTTTAAATGAAATGAAATAAAATGGGTGTCTGCTCATTACTGCAAACAGAATGACCCTTCAAGCTATTTTATGTATGCCCTAGCTGCTTTTTTTCTATTAAATAAAGGGTCTATATAAGATTTCTATCAAATACCGAGTTACGGCCACGTAAAAAAATGCATTGTTCCAAGGCTGTTAAAACGAGTTTTCAGGACTTTGAAATAATCTCTCGGAAAGGTTGTACTGTCTTTAAACATGATTCTGAACTGTTCTATTTTTTTCACAAAGATTGCAGCTTCTGTTAAAATGTTTTTCTGCTAAGCAGGATATTAATACAAATATTCCTTTTTTTAACATTCAGTTTATCATTCATTAATGCATCCCAAGACTGTTTCACACACGTACAACTTTTCATGCGTTAGTACTGTATATTGCTGTTAAAAAGTCAAAATCTTTGTAACAGTTGATATTTATGTCTTGTGTTGAGCGTAAAGCGAATAATGGATTCCAGTATAGGTCAGTGAAGTTCGCTGTTTAGGTCGGTTACATATTTTCCGTTAGTGGTTACTTGGGAAATAAATGTGTGGTCTATATGATTTTCCATATATTCCTTGTAATGTCCATAATAAGAAAGTATTAAGCGACCCGTACACATGCCGTTTGAAAAGCGTTGCAGACAACGTTTGCTAGTGTGTTTTAATAATGTGTTAATCGAAGAGAAAAATAAAACACAATCCACAATATTCAAATGAGAACTCTCCACAGTGAAGCATAAGCCCCTTGTGCCTGGTAAGATACATGTTTCAGTTTTTATGCAGTGCTTATCCTTCAGCGGCCTGAACAGTTAACTGTTCCCTGTCATATATATTCCTTTTCCTCATTTATCCCACTTTCTCTTAAAATAATTTCCAAACAAGAGGAAACTGACTAATGCTGTAGATTTACCCTTTTTTATCTTATGAGTGATTCATTATTTTACAGAACTGAGATATTTAAAACACAAATCCACATACAGTAATAGCCTGTTATTCCATTACATACAGTAGAACCACAGTTTTCACTGTGGTCATGTTAGTTGACTATTTTAAGATTAAACCTAAATATAGCCTTTTTTTCCATCTTTGACCATATGCTGTTTTCAAGGCATAGCTGATACTGTAATTCTGTCTCAAACTGCATGTAAAAAGACCCATCAATTTAAGAATGCAATCCTTCCTTTTTCGGTTTTCATACTAACTCAATAATTTATAATAAGTTATAGTTCTTGATGATTGGTATGTAAAAACAAATATAATACAGACACCACATGTGTTCCACATGAAGTCCAACAGTCAGGAAATTAATCAAATAAGCAAGCAAAGAAGCAATCTGTAATTTAAAGGGCACAATGGGAGGTAATCGAGTATAAAATGAATAATGGATTCAGTTATAGGTCAGTAAAGGCCTGTATTGCTGGTGTTGTGTACATTTGCAGTTAAGCCAATGGTTTAGCAGTTTCTGTCAATATCGCGCTTTACTCAATCACATTCATTTTCATGTTAAAGAAACAACGTTGTGTTTGTGCAACACCAAATTAGTACTGTATCACACTACAACATTGTGTTGTTGTGGCAGCAATACTGTAAAATAAACAATAACTAAATGTTACATTCTGCTAATTGTGTATGATACACAAATGCTGCTCTGTGATATTAAAATTAAATATTAGTAGTACTAATGTACAGTGTATGAATCTCTTATTTGCCATTTTGGTGACGGATCTTTCAGTGTTTGGATGTATTCAGTTCCAAATGTCCAATAACTTTCATAATGATTAAGCTAGACACAGTACTGCATGAAACTTTATTGGTTCTTAACACATGTTCATGGTAGTGGAACTAAAACTGTGTTCATAATTCCCTTTTTTTCTTTAGTTTATAAACCAGATCTGGAGACATGCTGTTTAAGTGTACATGATTCTTCAAACAGGATGCACTGGAATCTGAATTCCTGCACCTCTCCTTAAATACTGGGCACTCGTGATTAATTTGGGATTTGGGATTGGGTCACTTTTAAAATACTAAATGTCAGTTTGGTGCATAGTGCATGTTTACACCAGTATTGCTAATTTTTGTTATTTGATTTTAATCTTAACACACTGTAGAACACAGACATGAATCTAATGTAATCTTTTTACAGTTTTTCTTATTTTGTTTTCCTGTTACTTAACTATAATGTTGTATTAAGGTTCTTGATTGCCGTTTCATAGACAGTCCTCTAAAATTTAACTGTTGTGCTACAGACTAGTTAATAGCCCCATACCTCCTTGAGTTGAAAATCGCCACAATGGAATGTAAGAATTTTGCAGGGCATTTGCAGAATTCACTGAGCTAAAACTGAATTTGCTGTGCTTTGATCTTTAACAGTTTTCAGTATATCGTTCGAGATGTTTTCTGCTTTATCATTGTCGTAATTTCATAATCAGGGTTACCATATATGAAAAGCAATCTAGGATAATAAGTCAAAAGAGCTACAGAGAAAAATAACATTTTCGAAGTTACCTATTTTAAATTTATCTGGAGGTTTGTTTGTGCACGAGTGTTTTTTTTTCTCTGTCAAATTCTAAGTAAACAAGTTTTTACATCAGTCAGTGTCCCCAATCCTTTTGCAATCAAACATTTACAGCGCAGGTGCCTATATATGAGTGAGTGCAGAGTTGGTATTGTTTATATTAGGAAGTCCTGCAAAAATTCATTTAACATTACTGAACTACGGCTCACTAAAATGTATCTTCAGATTCAAAAGAAGACAAAACACAAATGATGGTGTGTAGGAGTTGTATACCCCCTTAGCATGGCTGGAGCATACTAATTACTCTGTCCATGAGTCCACATTGTTACCTCAATATAGCTCTTTCATATCACTCTTGGGTTAGTGGATACACATGATGGTGACTGCGGAATCTTTTCAGCCTTCTCCCAGTGGAAGGTAAAATTCAGGATTTTTAGTTGCGAAAGACAGCTTTGATTGTAATAATCAATGATGTAGGAAAAAGAAGACTAGATATCACTGGTATAAAGGTGAGAAAATCAAAAGTGATGTTTATTTTTTTTTGCTTTTTTATGCAGTTAATGAAGATAAAATTTACAGGATAGGATTTAGAATCTATCTTCACAGCAGATATGTGTAATTGTTTTAAACTTCAGATGCGTAGAATAGTGAGTTCTACACTTTTTTAAAACAGTTTGATTATTTGAATTACCCATATAGCAAAGTTCAAGTACCAATATAGTAAGAGGATATTCACATTTTAATTTGCTGATTATTAATTTGTTTTCTCACACTAGAGATAGAGCTAGAATGCCCTGTAATGCAAACAGTTCCTTGGACTTATATGCAACCTGTTTTCATCACACATACTGTATGTGAAGTTGCTTATTTTCATTACGTCTGTTCAAGGTGTTCCATGATTAATTTGAACATTTTTTTGTCTTTTCAGATAATATTATATTTCAGTGACTAAAAGAAAGTTTGAAGCTACTTTATTTTCAAAGACTGAGGCTAAGTTGCTTTATGTATGTTTTTTTTCCAAACCAGATTAGTACCATTTGAGAGTAAAAAAGTTATTGCAGTGATCTGCGAATGTTCACTGAACTGCTTGGATCACGGGGCATTCTTTTCAAATGATTTCAGAAATTTTGCAAATACTGTACATTGGTTCACTACGATATTAATTGCCATATGTGCTAAATCTAAATTAATCATATTACTATTCTTTTCTTTCCATCATTAGGCAGCCACATATATCTAAAAAAGCCAATTTGTATAAAATAATTTCCTGTCTTGGCAAATTTCTTACACTCTTTCTAACTAACATACAGTATAGCACAGATTTTATGTGATTTGCAGAGGTTTCATCCGTTTTAGTTGTCCTTTAACCATTTTCCTGCTTTACCTCATGCAGTGCAACTATACTGCCAAATGATAGACACTGACTATCCTTTATTTTCTGCAATATACAGTATAATACTTTTTTCAAAATGTTTCTAAAGGTTTCATGTATGTATAAAAATAAAATTTTGTTGTAATTGTTACATGCAGTAGGCAATCATTTTCAGGATGTAACGAAGTGATTTTGTTTACTTAAAGATTTAATTTAAATATCAACTAACCTTAAAGAAATGACCAAGCTGGCATTATGACTAAGATTCACCTTTAAATTCTACAGTAGCTTTTAACTTTTTTTGTTTCATTGAACTTCATCTGCAGTTAACTGCACCACATGCATTGAGTAAACGTAGACTGAAGGAAATTTTCATTTTACAAATAGTGCTTTTAATAATGAAAGTAGCCTGTAATTATATTTCACTTAGAAACGTAGCTGCTGCATACATTTAAGGTGAAATGGATTTCATTGGTTGAAGCGTACCCGAGCAAATCAAACTGAATGAAAATGAGGAATTAAGCTGTATTAAATTTGTCTTTGATGCTTGTATGAATCCACTTTGAGAAAGCCAACTGATAGTATTTTGGAATAAGACACTCTATGAGTCTGCAGGTGATGGAAAGCAGTGATATGTTAATAGGATATTATGTGCTTGTAAAAGTGCACAACATGAATGCACACAAAAGTCACTTCAAAGACTTTTTGTGCAATGTACTCACTCCTATTAAAATAAGGACAGTTTTATAATGAACTGCAGGTAGTCAGGAGCTAAAAGCAGTGGTGCTTTTACAACTATTTTACAATTTTGAGCTTTCTCATAGAAAACAGTATAATGCTCAAAATTGGTACATCATTGAAATTTATGTATTTTTGTACATTTTTTCCAAAATGTAACTCTTGCCTTTGTATGGAATGTAGTGAATTACAACATGGTGGATAGTCTGTTGCTTGCAAAAGCCTGTAAATTTATATTTTAACTGCTATTCATACTGTACATGTTACAGGTCAATAGAATTATGTCCTTTTGCTGATGTCAGAAAGGGGATTTTTATTCAAATCACTTAACATTTATACACTAGTTTCTGATGAATGGCCCAGTATTGTTTAAAAGTTTTTTCTAAACGTTTTATACAGTCTTCTAGTTCTACACCATTAAAGTATTTTGCTTTAAAAAGGAACTAAAACAGGGGCAGCACTGTGGTGCAATGATTAGCATTGTTGTCTCGCAGTGCTGTGGCCCTGGGTTCAATTCCGGATCTGGGGTGCTGTCTGTGTGGAGTTTGTATGTTCTCCCTGTGTTTGCTTAGGTTTCCTCCTGGTGCTCCAGTTTCCTCCCACAGTCCAAAGACATATTGGTAGGTGAATTGGCCTCTGGGAAAACTGGGGCCCTGGTGCGAATGTGTTTTGGAGTGTTTGTGTCTACTGTACTGTATGTCTGCCCTTCGATGGACAGGTGTCCCGTCCAGTTTGTATCGCGCCTTGTGGCCTTTGCTTAGAGTGATAGGCTCCGGCTCCTTTGCAAGCCTGAATTGGATGGAAAATAGATAGACAGGTTTCTAAAACACAATAACAGTGCTGGTCCCAAAGGTGGACCTTTCCTTTTGATCAGTGGTTCTGAATTAAAAAAAAAAAATACATTCCACAAAGTTTTTTTTCTTCCATCAGCTATTTAAGACAAATTATTATTTGTAGATATTTCATGTGAAAACGTAAATGATCTGCCGTTATATTTGTATTCTTTTGATCATCATCGGCTGTAATGGATAGAACAATATGTAGGAATGTAATCATTTTAAACAATGTAGTCAAAACTTTATAAGCTGTGTTTTTTAAATGTAATGGTTTTTAATCTTGGTTCATGGCAATGAGAGTTTTTATATGAATTAGATAATACATTTGTATTTAAAAAATGAAAATACCTTCAAGTGCACAATATTTATCATGTATTACATACAGTATTGTCTTTTCCCCAAAGGATTTGTTAAATGTCTATAATGTCGGTTATGCATGATGTAAGAGCATTAGGTCAGGTTTACTATTTTTATGTAAGTACAATGTTATTAATTTTCACTTAATTTGTTTTTTAATCTACATTTCTTAAATTTGTAGCCTTCTATATACAGTAGGTTACTGTCAGCGGTTAAGCAGAATATAACTTTGGTGAATGGTGTTGATTTATCTAAACACACATAAAATTAGAATGATATATATTAAAAGAAATAATAACATTGGACAGTCTGAGCATTGTGCTTGTGTAAGTTTCAAAATCATGAGTATACAAATCACATTTTAGAAATGCAGTCGGGATCATCTGTAATGTTAGGTGTTTAAATATATTTATTTTCTTAAATATGTTCTAAGTGGAAAGGATTATATTTTATACTTATACTATTACCTGTACTGTTTCTAAAATGAGTATTTTGAACTTATTATTATTTGTATATTTTTGGTAGAGAGCTTTTGTTTAATAAAGTAGCTGGTTTTCACCTTGTTCAAAAAATTCAGCTCGGTTTATTTTAGGGTTGGCAAATGTGATCTTTTCTGTTTTTTTTATTATAAAATATAAAGTTTCTATACATGTTAGATGTGCATACCGGCTTGTATATTAAAGAATACTAAAGTATAATCACAACATTTTGAAACATAGTGTATGTAAGCATCAAGCAAAGAACAAAAGACCACATCAGGAAATCAAAATACTTAATAACACTGGAATTAACCAAAGCAGAGATGTTGTACTTATAGAGGCATTACTGACCCAGATCTTTGCTGGCGTTGCACTATTGTGCTGTAGGATTTCTATTGGGATTGGGGGTTTTCTGCCCACAGCCTAAGAAGACATACTGTAGGAGGGAGACTTTCAAGCTCTTTCCCACACTGTGAAATGTTCTCTCCTGTTTGTACCTCAAATTTTGCACCCGAGCAAACAAGGCATGGGTAGAAATGTATTGATATAAGAAAATCTGGAACTGGATGAACATGCCCTTTTTAAGTAGATCTTGTTTGTATATTATTCTCCGTCAGAAATTTAAACAGAAATAAGTCTCAGAGTTATGGTTCAGCACGATATACGGTAGTGTAACTTTATTGAACAGAAAGTCAGGCGAACATCATGAACCACAGTATGAAGCATTTACACATTTAAGAATTTGATCTTTAGTGTTTCTGCATGTGTGGTCTTAATCTTTTTGAGACATACTTTCTTTTTTAGTTTTTCTGTGTATTGGCAGTCTTGCTTTACACCTTGATATTCGGTTTGTGCCTGAAGACCACTTTGGACTTCTTGCATCCTGAAATCAGACTGATGCATAGGCTCTTTACACGGCACCGAATGAATCGGTAGCCTCCTGACACTGTACTGTAAGAGAAAAGAATTTGTACAGAAAATAAGAATAACCGTATGCTGTTATTCGTTTGTCTCTATACCGCAGGTATACAAATGCTCTCAGTCCAGCCAGACACCAAGCCAAAAGGTTGTGCTGGCTGCAACCGAAAAATCAAAGACCGATACCTTCTAAAGGCCTTGGACAAGTACTGGCATGAGGACTGCCTGAAGTGTGCCTGCTGTGACTGCCGTCTTGGCGAGGTGGGCTCCACACTCTACACAAAAGCCAACCTGATCCTCTGCCGACGGGACTACCTAAGGTACAAGCTCCGTCTTTGCCTGTGCGTTACACTTATTTGTTCACATGGCTGTAACAGTGTTGCCTCCAGTGAGAGACGGGGGCACTACGTGGTGGTTGTGTCAAGGTCAGGCAGCAGCAGGGGGGTGGGGGGTGGGAAAGAAACAGAGATGCCAATGAAAAAGCAGAGACTGCTGCCTTCTTTAGAAATGAATACTGACAAGAGCCGGGCTCCTCCTTCATTACCCTCATTGCACCATACTATAGCTTTACGCTGCTTCTGAAGAGTTACCCACACCTGCTTAAAGATGCCCAAAGAAGAAGCCTCTGAACTCATCAGCTGTTGGTTTCATCGACTGTAAATGTAATTTCAGATAAATTAATTTGGAGTTTGAAGTGGGGAGGGGTGTGGGCAAACCTCTGCTTTTCCTCCTTCTCTTTCTAAATCCCTTGCTGTTAGCTAGTCTACATTTGGATGATTTTTTTGCGAATCCAAAATTCTGACTTTAGTGTACCTTTAAGCTGTCCTAATACAGTACATGTAATACAGGAAATCGCCTAACTTGGAAATGTAAGCTGTCATTTTTTTATTGAATCTGTCGATTACGGTGTTTTTCCAGGCAGTTATTTGTCTTTACTATTTAGTCAGAGAGCTTGTTTAAAATATATTTTGTCCTATGACAGCATAGTATTTTTAGGGTATGATATAAGAACTGATGCACTGAAACAGTTACTGTATGTTGAAACAAAGGTTTAGATCTCTTTGGATCCTGATCCAATTGGAACGAAGCTCAGAGCATAACATTTCCTAAATGCATCTTTAGATCCTCTTTAGGTTTCTCCATTCACGATGCCCATTTTAACACTTTAAGACGCTGTACAATACCAGAATTCTTCTCCTGCAGGCTTCGTGGTGGGCGGTTATTTATATTCGGCCAGTGGCCCTTTTCTGCACGCTCATTCTTGTATCTGACTCAAACAGTATATCCATGTATTAAAAAACAAGATGACATCTGCGTCAGACTGTAAATATAACTGAATGTACCTGTATTGCGGTTCAGAGGACAGAGTACTGTGTTGCTCTTTTCCTTCTTAACAGTTCATTTTATTTCTCATTTGGGATGTGAGGATTCTGTTGCTGTTTTAGACTGTACACAAACAGGAGTTGCTTTTGGGAGTAACTGCTGTGAACTATTGCCAGAGGGTTAAAAAAGACTAAGATTATGATACAGTGCCAGGAGCCATAGTCTGCACTATCAAGGCAACATTTGTAACCCAAAGGCAAAAGTTTAGCTACTGCAATAAGAAAAAAAATTGAGGTGCAGTCTGTTTGGGAGGTCATTTTTTCATGTCTTCTCTAAGTTTCAGATAGTTTTAATCATTAATCTTAATGACTGTTGCTTACGTGAAATATTTGTTAGAGAGGATCAAATGGCATGTGTATTGATATGATTATTAGTTGAAAATTCATCAAGTGAATGTTAATATTAATGAGATATTATAAACTTTTTACTGCTTATATATTATTTGTGTAAGCCAATAAAATGCATCTGTATACACAGTAAAAATAAATGAATACTTGCATTAATCTGAATAGGAGGCATTAGAAACTGTTTGAAAGGCTTGGATTCTGTGTGTATGTTTCATTACTCAAGAACTTCAGCATTTTACATGAAAAGCTTCTTATTTTCCTAGAAACATCTACAGTATGCCTCCCTGAATGTCTTGCAAATAAGGGAATATTCCAAATGAGAATATTCCAAAGCCACATGATGTCAGGTTTAAAAAAATAGTGAATAAATGAAACAAAAGTTCAGAAGGCAATAACTAAGGTGTCTCTCTCCTCATATTTGAACTCATAAGTCTCCAAGTCATTGCTTCCTAAAAAACTTAAAATAAGCTTTCCCCCTCCACCACATCTCCATATTTGCTGTGATTCCTTGGTTAACTTCCTGACACCC
This sequence comes from Atractosteus spatula, assembly GCF_055471065.1. Classification (NCBI taxonomy): domain Eukaryota; kingdom Metazoa; phylum Chordata; class Actinopteri; order Semionotiformes; family Lepisosteidae; genus Atractosteus; species Atractosteus spatula. The sequence continues at coordinate 29,783,778 of NC_142713.1, read as the reverse complement.
TTCTCCTATAGCCAGGTGGCGTAAGACAAAGCTTCTTATTCCTGGCTCCTCAATAAACATTCCGACATTCATTTTCTTATTTGGGCATATTATTGCTCATGAAATCTGTTTTGCTGATAAACTGTGCTTATGTTTTTTTAATAGTTTGTTGGAGAGGGTTGACCGCACTGATTTCAACCATAATTGATATGGCTGTTAGGGCTATATAGCAATTCTTTGCATATATATTTTAAAAGCTGCAAGTAAAGCTGAAAATCTTCTATTTTCATTTTCACTGGATTGTGAGCTGTGTATGCCTCCTCTAGGCAGAAAATGAGAGAGTGCCTGGAATCAGTTTGGGTTGCCTGAGTAACATTTACTAATAATTTCATATTTTTAGAAAAAAGCATAAAACGGAGACTTCATGCATCTGTGTATGATATGCATTTAAGTCAATAGTATAGATAGTAATAGTATTAGTCTGGACGTAGTCTTAGTGAAGACAGAAAAATAGTGGGTTACCAGCTGCATCAGTCTGATAAGAAACTATTATTTTGGCTGATACTTTTATCTTAAGTGATTTACACTTACTTATACAGTTGGGTATAGTAATATATAGCAATCTGAGTGACGTACCTTACTGAAGGATACATCAGCAATGCCACACCCAGGTCTTGGGCCCACAGACTGTCAATTACAAGTCCGCTGACTGAGCCACTACTCCACTCCACTGCTGCCTGCCCTAAAACTATACGATTAGCTTAGCTGCTGATATATTTTATCCATGATTACTTCCGTATCCCCATGGGACTTGTACTGTGGCTTTAGAGGAAGCACTTAAAGATGTTCATTAACATTCCAATATGAAATCGGTGTTTACATTAGTAAGTGGGGTTTAGTTTCACGAGAAATTCACTGAATCTCACACGAAAATGCTAATTTACCATTAAAAAATACTGTTGTTTTTAGCTGTTATAGCTTCTGTATCATATGTGTACGCTTATTGCCAATTGCCGTGAGGAAAATTTTCTTGTATAAACTGGCACAGTTACATAGTTACTTTCTACTTTAAAAAAAATGGATATTAAAATGTCAGTCCCTTTTTATTCTTTCAATGCCCTAAACATTATACAACATGAGATTATTAGCAAATGACTTGCAATAGCGGCATTCAAAAACATTCTTCATTCAGTTTGTGAGGCATTGGTAACATACAGTACAGTTACTGTTAAAGACCAAGAACACAAACTACAAACTACAAACAGCACTTAAAAATCTCCAGTATAATGCCAGGAATTTGATGATTGTTAGTTTACTTTTACCACTCCAACATTGAATGTGGAACATTCCTGTATCTCTAAGATATAAATAACAGAGAAGGGATAAATGCATTTTTGTTCACAATTCTGAGATATTCTGCAGCTTCTTTTTAATACTTGGCAATAATTTGTAAAACTCAAATGCCATGGTCTTCCTAGGGAAATGGGGAAAAAAATTGCTACTCTAATAATAAAAATACAATGCCGGTAACCTCAGTTCATCTTGTCTGTGCTTCTTGATCCCTTCTAGTATGCATATTTTTTTATTTATTCATTTATAAAAATAAGACAATGAAACATGATTGTAAAAGTAAATAATTCAAGGCATTATGACTTCCAGAAAACCTACCAGAATAAATCCAATCCTGCTTAGTACAGTGGCATGTTATTAAGGTTGACATAACCAGGGTTAATAGAATCCAGCAGGGGTCTACAACCAAGAGTGATGTGATTTTTCCCACTAGCAGAAAAATAATAATCCCCATCATAATGCACAAAACAAATTAAATAAGCAAAAGGAGATTTATGCACAGCCAACTCAGTTTTGCTGTAGTGCATGATCAAATATTAAGAAGAAACAAAATAGGAATCTTTTGCTACCTGGTAGCCAGAGATGACTTTAGTCTTTTTAAACAGGGGGAATAGAATAAATTCAGTTATTTGATCATGGTGTTATTTTTGTCTATATTTGCATAAGTACTGTACTAAATACATAAATACTGTATTAAGCAATCATCAGTCATTTTCTGTCCTATCACTGTTCTTATGGTAGCATTCACTAGTGATAGAAATGAAGATTGTGGTAAGAAAGTCATTAAAATACAGTATGTTGAAACAGGTAGCAGAATTATTTTTAAAAGGACAAATTTGTTAAACTCTTTCTGTGCTGTTATGTTTGTTTTCCTTCTAGATCTTGTAGGAGGCATGATCATGTAGATTAAACACACATTGTTTTGCTTTGCTTAACAAGGAAAGTCTTGTGTAATTTAGTAGAAAATAAATAAATAAAAAATCATCCCGGACAGCTTCCACAGGAGACGCCAGAATTTGCTTGAATGACAAGTAAGCAGTAGCTACAGAGAGAAGCAATTCAGTTGAAACAAAGGTGGCATTGACAGTACCTGTAAGTACAGTACAGGTATCACAACTAGGCCAGGAAGATACACTGAAGTGCAGCCTAGGGATGTACTTAATCCGTAAACACATCAACTGAGCATTGCAGGGTTTTTTGTTTGCTTTTTAACCTATTTTGGTAGTTGGCACTCCTTTTATATTTTATAACCTTGAGCACTGAAGGTTTTTGTGTTTACAATTCTGTGGTAGTTGCCACTGTAGGTATAACCCGATTGTGACAGACATCAGAGCTCAAGGAGGGAAGACTTGATGTTAAGATGTTAAGTTGGGACTGGCATTTATTCAGACAGCTGATTAGATTAGTAAATGAAGAGGTACTGTAGTATTTTTACAGATGGGTAGCATAACCTTCTATAGAGAGAAAGGAAATGAAAGGCTGCTGCTAAGATCTCTCGCATTCTGTTGTAGTGAATTACTTTTACCATAATTACTACTCTCAATTTCTGCATCTCATTCCAGAAAATTATTGATCTACAGTAGGAAAAATAAGGAGTATTTAACATTCACAAGTGATTAAAAAAAGCTTTTAAACCCTCTAAATGAATTAAAATTTGTGTTTGTAAATGTTAAATATAATTTCATATTTGTGTACTGTATATCATTGTAGGAGCTTGTATATCATGTATATCTTGTATATCATTGTATACAAGATGTATACAACTGCATGATATCCAAATGGTGAAATGCAGCTCATCCACTTTCCTATGTAAACATTTAAATGTGTTTTACGAAAAAGCCATGTGGATTGTAAATTCAATGTAATTATTTTTATTAACATTTTTAACTGAAAGCATACACTGAACAACAGATGAAGCACCACATCTATTCTTCACATTTTTTCTAGATGACCCTGCTGTTATTAATGATAATTCTCTAGATGATTATTTTAATGCATCTTGTGAAAATACATAATTTATGTAATGATAAATTTCAATTTTTCATATATAACACTTGCCAAGTAAAGTGAGTCTTTCCATTATTCACCTGTGGAGGCTGTTCAGCTTTTTTAGGCTGAAGTACAGACAGATTTTAGCCCTAACAGTAACGGCAATACTTCACATGGAAAAAATGAAGAGGAAATAATGCACTAAAACATAAATGCCATCAACATATGGATAAATTATTTTTTGTCAGGCAACATTTCTTGCATATTCTAAGACTAAGGAGATGAAGATAAAAAATATGACCTTCGGTTCATAGTTGGGTGGCAGACGTGGGTGCAGAATTCTGTAAGCACCATTGTTTTACCAGCAGTCCTCAGTGGCACCACTGTCTTATAAAGTTGTATAATGTGATTCTTTTTCTTCTATAATCCTGTCATTTTATATTAACCTTCTGGTATGTGTTTTAGCCTCTTCGCTGCACTACAGTTGACTCAGCAGCGTAGTGGCAGCAGTATGGAGGAGTGGTTTAGGCTCTAGACTAATACAGTACCTGGAAGGTCGTGTGCTCATACTGTATGTCAGGTGGGGTCCCCTTCAGTAAGGTACTTCTCTTGGATTGTTCCAGTAAAAGCACCAGCTAAATAAATTAATAATAATAATATTCAGCAACCACTGCATTACTGTAGATGTGTCTCCGTGACGCATTTTCTTAATCAACATTTTTGTTAATCACAGTCGTGGCAAAAGCCTTCATAGCTACTGTATCAGGTCTTCAAAGTTTCTCAGAACACAGCATTCAATCTGTCAGACATCCAAAATAAATAAGAGCCGAGCTGAGGGATGATATTATAAAATAACTCTTAAACTACATTTCCCATTGGAACAAGAATACATTCTGATATGTTCTGGATTCTTTAGTAATAACAAGATGAGTATAGGATTTACCTGTCTTTTGGGTCTTTTGGGTGACTTGAAAAACACATATTCAATTTAGTTTTTAATGACTTATTTGTTTTGTGTGTTACTAAAAGTATCTCACTGATTTCTCCTAGCTTACAAATGGCAAATAACAAGTGGCTAGCCTCTTGTTCTGTAATCTCTCTGAGTTCCTAATCAGTATTGTCCCTTCTTCAGTGTTTCATTTAATTTTAATTTATCATTTACATGTTCACATGGAACCCATATGTACGTTAAATTCTGAGTTCAGAAATTTATTGTATTCGTATGTCCTTTAATATCTGTAGGCTGAAATGGAGTTCTGAAGATGTAGTTGCAAATTTCAACAGGGTAAAATGCTACGCTGAGTTGCTGCCGAACTGCTTAATTATTGTTTATTGAATCATTTTTTCTGTGTTATTGCATCTGACTAGTATCTCATTTTAATTTCAATATTGTGACATTCATAGATATTCGGAGATTAAGCTGTGGTGCACTTGGGGGAAACAGATTTTGTCAATACCTTTACAATTTGCGGTTTACAGACATGGCTGCGAATATCGGAAATGCACAAAATATTCCTGTTTCCTTTGTAAAGGAGGGATATGGAACTTCCTCGTATTATCATTTTGTTGTTTAAAATGCATAGGCTTGGCAATAGACTTGCTACAGTATGTCATTACTTATAATCATAATCATAGTGTAAAGTTCCCTTGTCGCCCTCTAGAGGAAATGGGATTTTGAGAATACAGTTTCGGAGATGATCCCTGCTTACTGTGACATATTCAACAAGTTTTATGTCAGCTGTAGCTTAATATTTTTAATAAGAAAACATATTTAGCTGAAGTTTCAGCTCTGCTCTTACATGTTCTCAGATGCATCTCTCCTTTGGGGTTTGCTTATATATGACCTCTGCGTTACTGAATTGGGCCACCCCCACCTGGGACACACGGCCTTTTTACTTAGATTAGTTCTCTCCCTGCAGCGTGCTTATCAGAAAGGGAAAGGTTTCAAGTGTATTTTTACCTTCCGTCCATCCATTTTCTAAAAAGCTGTTGAACAGATTTGAAAGAATAACTTTAAGGAGTAATTATGCAATTGCGTTTATCGCAAGGTTAAAGCTCACTGTTGAAGCACTGCTTACTTTCCGGGACATCAAGGCTCAGCCCAGGCAAGAAGCAAAAACAAAGAAACACTGTGTAAAAATATTTAGCAATATTAGTAATCCTTCTGTCCATTTACTAATCCAATTCAGGGTCGCAGGGGAGCCTCTCACACTGTGAATGGGGTGCCAGTCTGTCACAGGGCAGACACGGCCACAGACACGCACACATGCTCCCTAGAAATGGGAGCACCCAAAGGAGCTAACCACCACACCACTGTTCTGCCCTGTTTTTAGCTTCAAAACTACCTACATTTCCCACACATACAAAAACATTATGGAATAGAAAGAAATTGTAAATTCAAAATAAAAAGCCTCTATCGGGCTCTCCTTGCCTAAGCCTAAGTAACAGATATCTCAAATGTGAAGGTTGCGGTGTTACTATAATACGCACAACAAGGATTAGAGGCCAGTAGTTACAATCATTTGAATTGAATTAAAAAAAAAACACAACTAGAAAAATACTATATTCAGAACTATCATCAGCCTTTTACTGATTTTAAATGATTTTTGTGTATATGTTGAAAAATGAGTCCTTGTTTCATTTGAGGGCTGTATTGAAAATATATATTTAATCATGTTGTAAATACTGTATTTTACTAAAGAAAGTTTATTACAAAATCCTTAAATTTATCAATTTGAAATACATTTATTAAAAAAACCCACTGTGGGTGGCACAGTGATGTGACTGTTAGTCCTTCTATCTTGCTGCTCTTGTGTCATGGAATTGATGCCAGGAGAATTCTGTGTGGAGTCTTCGTGTTCTCTATCACATTAACGTGCTTTAATGTCCTCTCACCTCTCAGAAATATACTGGCTAGGTTAATTGTCTTTGTGTGGGAGCCCTGCAAAGGACTGGTATCCCATCCAGTGTGTAGTCCTTTTATGTGCCATGAGCTTCTAGGGCAGACTTTCCATTGCTTTTACTTTTTTTTTACATTTCTTGTACTTGGCATTATTGTTTTTAATTAATATCTTTTTTTGTTTTTCTCAAGTGCAACAAAACAAGAGAGAAAACAACAATGAAAATGCTAAAAGACATGCCTTGTAATTGAATGAATATCGATGCCTGAGTATGTCTATACACAGCCTCCCTTATGTAAAAGAAGCATTTTCAGTACAGCAACAAAATAAAATCTAAATACATGATGGGAAATGCTGATCTTGAACAAGCAGTCTATGAAAAAAAATGTAGATGTTTACGTTGCCACATAATTTATATCTCCTAACCAATGTGGAGAAGCAATTAAAATATTAGGATCTTATGGTAGGACTCTAAAATGAAGAAGTAAGATGTCATTTAGAATATTGCATTGTTAATGCTGGTTATGTTAAATATATTGCTGGCTGTGGCGTCAATCCAGAAAAGAACCGGTGCATTCCTGGGCTCAGAAAGATAGCTTGAATCTGACAGGCTAAAGAACTGAATCTTGTTAGTCTTGAATAGAGACGACCACAAGGAATCCAGAGTCAAGAGTAAAAAAAAATCTTCAAACACATTGCCAAACTCAACTAATGGCCATACACATAATTAACAGTGAAACACCAATCGGAAGACAGAAGAAGGAGCCAGAAACTACAGAGAAGTGCTTTTAAAATGGAGCACAAGTTACATAGTGTTGTTAGAGTTTGGAACACACAGATCAGCTGTATTGTCTTAGCCCTTCTTTTAAGAAGCCTCTGCATGAGTTCCTTGGGCCAGTTACCTATTAGCATCCAAATAAACTGGAGTAGCCTAGTGACCTCCTCTTGTTTGTAACCCATTTAAGCCCTTATGTAGTTCTGCTGAAACATATTTAGTGATGAAGTGTCCAACAAATTTTTTGTATGAAATGGTTTGACAATATATTTTTGGTGCAATGATGCACAGAATTAAGGGATATTTTTTTTGATATTCAGGTCTTTATATCATTTTCATGTTTTTGGCTGGGGAAAATGTGAAACAGAGACTGCTGTAGGTAAAAGCATAAAAAGAAATATATTTCTGCTTCCACAGTTGCTCAAATCAAATAGTTATTTTTGACTGCTAAGCAGTTCAGTCTAAATGCTTCAACAAGAATTGTATTTATTCTTCTGCTGTTTATTATTATTGTTGTAGTACAGACAGCTACAGTTTTTATGTAATTGATATAAGTGTAGCCTCGAAGGATGAGTATGTGCACTATGTCAATAGTTCTCTTAGATCAATGCAGGACAGCAGTTTGAGTGAATAATTGGCATTTCTAAATGTTTTCAGGAGGCCTTTCACTGTCACTCGTTGTATAACACAGTTTAGAAACATTCATATTAGTCGTTGTAAAGGCAGCAGTGGCCGTCTAAAACCTAGCTGTGAACACAGCACCTTGACAAAAAAGTTATTTAGTGGCAGCACTGAAGAGAAAACATGCTAAGATAGTGAGTTCAGAATTTTAGATCTCTTGCGTCTCTTTGAAAAATGATGAGACCATGATCGTATTTGTACTGAGGCATGCAGTTTCAAAACTGTTCATCCAGACAAAGACAAACAACCTCCTTTCAAAAGATTGAGAATGCACCTAACTTAGGTAAAGAAAAGGAATATAGTAACTGAGTGCAGGCCTAGGGGTTATTAATGATATTATTTATATGGGTACTGCGGCCTTATGGAGAGCATGCATCTATTTTTCTGTGAAGATCAGATTTTTTTCCACCTAACGTTGGTAGCACAGCTGACTGTGAAAATACATGATATTCTGTGGGCTAATTTTCATATCCAAGCCACTTCAGCACACTGGGCCTGGTTGTCATGGCATTAAGTGGACGAGAGAGCACGAGACTCCTCTCCCTGGACAGGACACTGATCCATCGTAGGGATTTTCCTCAGCAAAACTGGTCCCCAATCAGTTGGGTGTACTAGAAGCATTGGGGTAAAGTCCCTCACTCAAAATAACAACAGCAGTGTCTGCAGAACCTGCAACCCATTAGTTCTACCCACTATGCTACACTGCCCCCAGACGTTCTGTGTATGAAGAGTTATTGTTTTCTAACAACAGTTAAAAGTTTCTATATCCTACCTGTTTTTGAAACCTTTTGAGCGTTGTTCCATATAGAGCCCTTAAGAGACCAGTACAGTTTGTCATAAGGTTCGTTACAGCTTTACACAAACTGAAAGATTGAGGCCAGTCCTGACCAGTACAGATGGGAGACTTGCAGCCAATTCAGAACAGACCATAAAATCATCCCTTACAGAATAGTTTTTGTGCTTACATAGTTTTGACTTTAATAATGTTTTCCTTGAACTTGAGTGTGCTGGCATTTATTTATTGGTCTCTTTTAATTTAATGCAGAGCATGATGCAATAGTACTTTTCCAGTATTTCGGTATGGTGTATTAATTGTCATTGCATATATCTATACTTATGACTTGTATATTTCATATATTCAAACTGTATATGATTTCAACTTATTTCTTATTATTGCTGTGCTTATTGCTGTCAGTTATTTCTGTGATCTCTGCAGCATCATAGAACATGCAAGTAAAAATATATATATTTTAAAAGATACACTCTTTTATACATCTTACACCCATTTTCCCAACGTTTTTAACATGTAAATGTCAACCCAGAGAATTACAAATATAAATACAGCATGTGGTTCACCTTAGTTTTGGCAATCGGTGTGCAGCGCTAGATGTGAAGTAAAGCGATGCGCGTCACACTGAGAGGACACTTCAGATCAGAAAAGGATAGACACAACAGGGTGCGAGGTTAACTTGAGTTTACCACTCTCTCAGAAGTGTTATTTTCAACCCTTCAAACACTACGAATGAAATGTCTCCTCTAAACCTTAAGTAGAATTGGCCTCATACTGAAATCACAGTGGTTGATTCAGCCTCATAATAGTTTTTGTAGAGTCATACAGCAATGAAACCACTAATGGCTTGTTACTGGGGCTTAGTCCCCATCCACCCCACTCCTTCAGTGTTGGTTTTCTATCATTTCTGTTGTGTTTATTTGCTTCAGCGTAGTGTTATGTGTCCTTCTCTGTCATCCCTTTGCTTGGAATGCGTTAGACATGCACTCTGAAGCAATTGAACACATTTCTGGTTTGTGTTTTGATCAGTCCAGAAAGAAAGAGACTTTGCTGGCCTCTGGCTCCGTTCAGCTTGCTGCACATTCATATTATTAACTCATTCAGGGCAGTTAAGATGCTATACAGTTCATACAGTATGAAACTGTTTTGCTAATTGACATCTTATAGCCCAGTTTTATTGGAATATTTATGGGGAGTAATTATGTAAACCCTGGTTCACTGAGGCTGTATAGTTTTTGAGTGAACTGAAGCTCTCACTCAGGTTATGTACAGTAAATGGTTTACACTTCCCAAATGCTTTAGAAATCTTACTTTTCAATGTCAGTAAAAGACAGATACTTTAAGAGGATAAAAAATCTTCTCAACCATGTGACAGTACAATTATCTAAAACCCAGAAAAAAAAAACAAACCTGCAACTTTTTCAATTGTCAACAGAAAGGATTGCTGTAAGTGAATAAAAAAAAAACTTTCACATATATCCTGTTTGAAATGGATAAGATGTGCAATATGTAATGAGTCGGAGCTCTTAAAGAGCCCTGGTAGCTATGTCACTTCTTTGGTTTGTTAAGAGCATTTAAATCTTTCATGGCAGGAGACAAGTTCTTTAGGGTAGAATATTTGAGAGAGATGTGTCTGTGATTCTGTGAGTATGTGGATTCAAATCCAGGCCTTGGCTCTATATGCTCCGTTGCAGCCACACAGTAACTTATCTAGAGCAAATTGACTCCTGTCAATCACCAAGGTTGCTAAAGACATCAAGAAGGAGTGCTGTAGACTTTAGAGTGTACACAGCCCCAGGCGTGGTGATTGTTTTGGGCTGTTGAAGATTGCTTATAAACTCTGTGTCGGTTTTTGGAACACCGTTTAGGCACAGCTGATTGGTGTGTCTGTGGAGGTTTAAACTGGGGTCCAACTGCTGTAGTAAATATAAATTTCACCATTGAATACTGAATCCTCTGAATGTTTAAAAATAACTTGACCGATGTGTTCTTGTTTGGCCACATTGGCTATATAACTAGTTGCCTCAAGAAGTAAATTAAATAAGCTAGAAAGGAAATAGATACAATTGTTTTCAAAATGGTGCAATAATGTCTCGTATGATTATGATATTTTTTATGTAGAACGATCAATTGACTTTCTTTGAACAGCAGACAATGCTCAGTAAATCTACTATATTAACCATCCAAAGCTGTGGATACATGAACCCATTTCCACCTTTGTGTTAATTCACTAGATAACATAATATAATATAAAATGAAGCTCAATGGTGAAAACTAACAAAGGGACACCTTTGCAGAATAGTCTGGAATTTATACTCACTGCTCTTTATATACTGTGCTGTTGTAGCTGAAAAACAGTTCTTTACCACCCATGGAACATTTCGTTCTGTGTTGTAAACTGTCAGCTATAAATATTGGATCAAAAATAGAATACCCTGATGAGCATTGCCCTCTGGTCTTAGTTAAGGTTTTAACTCGGGTTGTTCAAACAGCAAAAGTGGGCCCAATTGCTGGCTGCGTCCTACCAAATATAAATAAATCACTGCAAACACACTACCCCACAGTTAAGAATAAAAAAATGTTTGACAATTGGAATGCGAATGGATCAAAATAAAAATCAAGTAGAGAGGAATGGAAAAAATGAATGTGACAAGATTTGAGAGAGAGTTGATTTTCTTTTTAAAAAAATCAATGGATAATTAATGGGTCTTTAAAAAAGTATTACACAAAGGCAGAAAAAAATAACCTATTACTCTTTGCGTTTTGCAACTGTGTTTTGAACTTCGTTCAGCACTCTTTTATTAAATTTGAACTTTTAGGATGGTGTGTTTATAAGGTCAATATTTGAAAATGCACCAAGAGAAAATTCTCTTTCTTCCCCTGCAAATGCACCTGTACCAGAATTATTTGGAAACGAGTGCCATTCTTCCATAAGTTAGAAAATCTGTTGTTGACTGACATTGTCATTGCTTCTTTTGTCTTCATGCTATTGAACATTCTTTTTTTTTTGCATTTCATCTTTATTGGTCTCTAACAATGACAATTGTTGGTAGGGAGTTCAGTGCTTATATGAGGATGGCTTCTGGCTTCAATGGGAAAATGAAGAGGTGGGCACACTGAGAGGAGAGATATTTCTTTTGAAAAAAAGAAAGAAAAACCGTGAAAAAAAGTTCACCTGCACAAGGATGAGAGGCATACAGATGGCAAAACAAAATCTAATGAGATGTAGAAAGTGGATCGTAAAGTGTCCTTGGGTGATGGCTTGAATGATGCTTTCTTCATGTTGAATCCCATTAAACCTTCATCGAGCAAAAACCTTTCTAAATAGCTTGCGCTCCATTATACAGAGCAAAGAAGAGACAAGACAAGATCAAGGCTGAATGGAGCATTTCACATTCCTGAAGAAACTTCACCACAAGTGCTACTTAGCTTTAATTTTGAAAGCAGTATGGAAGATATCTACTCCTTTTAAATTATTGTGACACAGAATGAATCCCTATTTGCAGATGAAACAGGGGGTTGATTAAGCTACTTCATCAAGCTTTTTAATTGAAGTGTTTCTTACTTTATCTTCTGAAAGGAAGATCAGATCTATTATTGTTGTGAACTTAAGAATCATCATCTTTGACATCCATTTAACTTTTTAAAATGACTCATTAGGAATAATTGTTACGCTCATTTTGTTTTTAACCAAAACAGTCAAGAAATTCGTCTTATTCTTTCTAGGGTAGACTTTCTGTGGTCTGTTACACAGCAATTCATGTGAAGTAAACATTGCTTTTAGACCTTGTGGAACATTTGTACAGGGCATTGTAACACAATAGTTGCCTTAAAATTAAATTCATTGCCCTATAAATGTTCAGTGCTGCAGAATAAGCTTGTAATTAAAATCAGAAGGATTAAAAATGATTAGGCTCCCTTATAGCCTTATTTTGATGTACTTTATTAGGTTCCAAAATTGTGAAATATAGCCTGAGCTGGTTTCTTAACATATAACCACTTTGTTAATGGTTTAGCAGCTGCCTAGGAATGTTTTTTCAGAGGTCAGTATAAACAGTATACTGTATACTAAACAGTATAAATACAAACATCAAATGTAAACCCCTTGTTTCAATTTACTAAAAAAACAAGTAATTCTTTTACAATGATGTCTTTTGTCAGTTATCAATATCTTTTTTTACATATGTAATTGTACCAGCCTGTTTAGAGTGTTTTTTGTACCCTCACGAAAATAGATCTTTTAAATTCTTTGTTGTTTAGGAACCATGAAAGAATAGTTAGAAGTTTGACTTCCCATCTGCTTTATCCTTATGGGAAAATCACAACATAAGTTGGCATAGTTTTGGTTATAAAATGTGTAAAAAATCTGAATGTGCTAATTAATTCTTAAAATGTAACATTTACTTTAAAACTTTATCATACATTCAACAAAATGTGGGCTGCGTTTTTCCTCTGACAAATTTTGACTCTGGAAAAAATAGTTTTGTTATTTATGACAATTTTAATACACAAAGCAGCTACTGTATATAACTACAACTAGAAGGTCTCAGTATTTTATTGATTTTTCTTTTAACTGCCAGGAAAAAATTGTTTCCCCTATTTTCTGGTCTTGAAGGAGAAAGTTCACCCCACAGTGAGCGTGTTACATCATATCCTACTAATATCCTCCTAATTATTACCTCAAGGACCTTTAAGACATTGTATATTTGTTCTTTACTTGCAAAAGTACAACTATACAATGATGGCCCCTGGATATTTTTCCATTCTGTAACAGTGAAGTGAAGGTTAAAATTGATTAATTATAATTAGTTAGAAAAAATGTGGCATGTTTTTCAGTTGCCTTTTTCTTTAAAAATAATATCTAATTCAAAAATTAATCCTTGCTTCAGTTCTTTACTTTTTTTTTTCAGAGGTTCCTGTTCCATTAGCCATGGAAAGGCCATGGCCTTAAGTGATTTCTCTTTAAATGAGGCATGGTGTACTTGTCTCTTTCTTCTCTGTTAATTGATATATTTTTTTCACAGTTTGATACATATGCTAAGTGGCAAACACATCACGCCGCAGCTTGACAGGGAACTTTCTGCATTCTCACAGTCACAAATGTCTCCCAGTAAATCTTGTTACAGTTTTCTGCTACATCAGTTTAACCATTATAAATACCTACTTGACACATTTGATTATTCCCTTTATTAACCCCTACAAAGAAAAAAACAGCTGGGTTATGAACTTCAATAACTAATCTAATTTCTTGCTTTATTTAATACACTGCAGTTTTCTGTGGTTGTCTTCCACTTTTAGATCTTCTACAATACCTGGGATCTCAAGCTCGAGTATTCTAAAGGACTAGCAATTTGTAGGGCATTCGTTTTCCTGTTCACTGAATGGCCAGCTTAATAAAATTACAAGGAGACGGTTTGTTTTGACTATTAAGATTTACACTTTTTGCCTTGGAAAAAAAAAATGTCCTTTTCTTTTCCAAACCTCTTTTTTTTTCCTCAACGAAAAATGCAGTGCTCTAACATTACAAGGTGAAGAATCCCCCAGTGCATGTTATTATTAATAACTGCCAGGCTCGGGGTCATGAAAGAGAACTATTTAAAGCGAACCTTGCTAAGGCATGTATCTCTCTGCTGGACAAACTGTAAAACAATCTTTTCTCTACAGGATCTCACTTAAACCAAGAATAAAACATGACAGATTGTATGCTGTCCAGGAAACTCATTGATGACATTTAATTTACCAAATGATTTTAGCTTCTTTTTATATTAGTAAGTGAAATCAGCATTCAATACTTAATAAATACCACGGAGCTGGTACAGTATATGAATAACAGTTTATGCAGGCATTGAAATCATTTTTTTTATCAGCGGTAATGCTGAGGGTTATAGTGCCTAAGTATCAAGCTCAAAGGGGGGTTAAAACATTCAGTTTTGGAGCCCTGCTTTGCTTAGGGTTTCCTCATTAGCAAACGTCTTGATCAACTTTGAAGGGGTGGGCTCATTAACATGTCAAGTGTCTTTGTGCCTTAAATGTGCGGTCTCAGGTGGCTTCTCCTCAGTGCAATCCTATGGGCAGACAGTTCTGCATACTAGAACTAGGGAGTTTTGAGTAGTAAAAGAAATATTGTATTAAAAGTCAAGAAGAGAACTGCCAGTACTACTGGTACTAGCAGAACAGTGTAGTATTACATAAGTAGCTAAGAGCTTAAATCAGCATTAAACAGTTATTGTTGAAAATATTGCAATCACGCCAGTTAAAATAAAATAACTTCCATTTTATTTGATGTTCGGTGTACCTTTTATGAAAGGGAATTTAGTCATACATAGACACTGAGTAGAGTGGTATGTCCCTTAAGAGCTTATTATTATTATTATTTTATTATTATTATTAGTTGTTCATGTCACTCATTCCGACCGAAACAAAAGAACAACACATACCAAAAAAGTATTTAAAAAATCTCAATGTAGTATTCGCTAACATTACGACAAACGTCTTGAGACCGTTTGATGTGATGATGACGACTCATCTGTTTTCTGTGCCTTCATCTCCCAGGGAACTAGCTCCTGTGGGCTGAACTGGCCTTTTTGCTGTATTTAAAAAGGGAATTTGAAATTTATGTGGCAGTGATGGTGCCTCCTTAACATTGCTTGAGGGAATTTTTTTTATTTTCCTTCCCCCGTTGCTGAACTTACAAATGCTGTAATAAAACATCCTCTTACACTGTATGGCGGATTTCAGATTTGGCACAAACTCATTTTATTCCACTTTGTTTATTCTGGGTGTTACTTTTGTTCAAGATCACTCTTTTTTGTATGAGCCAGAGTTAGCTCACAATTAGGACAATGGCTTTGTGTGTGGCTCTTGCCCTTGCATTCAAGTAAGCAAAATTGGGCCCTCTTTTTTAAACAAAACCATTTAAAAACACACATTGGCAACAATACTTCAGAGAACAATCATTGTTTTTAAAATGCCTTTATATTAGCTTCAAATGGAAGAATGCTCAGTATCGCTCCTCTTAGAATGCCACACCATCTTTAAAGCTTTTGTCTAGAAGGTTCGGTAGCATTTGCAGCTGCGGCTCATCGATTCCAGATAAAAAAACTCACTGAAAACTAGATATTTTTGTTCCTTTCCCAGTCTGTTGGTGAAATTCCTCATTTAAAAAATGTTTTATCTCATTGGCATTATGTTTGTTAAATCAGGAATGTGCCTGTGCATTTTTGTTAAAAAATCCCATTCTTATTTTGTTTGGATAATGTCCTGCTTTAATACATGTAAACATTTGGTCATTATATTATATATTTGTTACATGACTATTATTTAAAGTTATTTTGATTTTGTCTCTGTAAAGAAGATAATAAAACAAGTTACAAAGTTACTTGTTTATGTGAGTTATGAACTTGGGACCTTTGCCTTAGGAGTTAAAACGATGGGAATTCTAAGTGCAATCGTGCTGAGAATGTAGAAGTACTGTGTAATGCCTAGAAATGGTGTTCATACAGGGACAACAATATATATATTAACAATAATGTAGTGAGAATTAATATTTTCTTCTGAGACAAAAAATGATCTAGTAGAGCACCAGTTGAGCTTCTGGCTGAACCTGTTTTTATACATATTAAGTATTCGCTAGTACTGTCAATAATAGTAAATCAATAGAAATACTTACAGTATCTATACTCCTGTACCACTGATGAACAGTGTTTTTCATATTAAACTCCCTCTGGCTACAAAATATGCTGCTTTCCTCCTTATATCACTTATTGCACAGATTCTGTTATTCTCTTGGTCTCTGGTGCATTTGAATATATTCAATTTCTAGAAGCATGAAACTAAAGTACAACAAAATGATCTGAGGACAAACATGTATCTTTTTGTCTTCCTGTACACCAGGGAGCTACTTGGCACATTTCAGAGCTGAGTGCATATTACTTGTCATTGCCTTACTGTCTGGGCAGAATCACAATGTGTGAGATACCTTTTCTGCTGGGTTGGGATGCTGTTTTACTTGGATCTTGCACATTGCACCTTCAAGATGGGCAAGGGTCTGACTTGTGTCAACCTGACATCGGTGAAAACCAAAGTCTTCTAATGATAATGAAGATTAAGAAATATGCTGATGTACTTCTCCAAAATAAAAATAATTATAATTTGCGTTTTAAATTTACGTTTATCTGTAATTTACTGCTTTGCTTTTTGTAATAACTGCTTAGTCCTTAATTGGTGTCTCAGCTCATAAATTTTGCTGCTAATACAGAATTTGCTACCTTAATGAATAATTGGTTTTAATAGTGCATAAAGAACCTATTTAAACTTTTCATTTTTTTTTTGCTGAAACTTATTGGTTCACAAATTATTTTTCTTAACTGCTCATTTATTGCTACAATGACATTAATTTGTTTCAGAAAGCAGGATAAGTTGTTAGCATTTATTGAGTTTTATTTTCAGTGGCCAAGTTTGCTTTAAGCTTGCTTACAAGAGCGAATTGCTGTGGCAGTATGACAATGATTGCAATAAGTGTTGAAAAGAATGAAATTTAAATAGTCTGATTTAAGGCCATGTGTTTAAACAAAGGCTTAGCAAAAATGATTAGGCAATTTTCCTTTCTGAATACAACATGTTCTTCACCCTGAGATGAGTCTTGGTGTTCTTCATGATCCCTTTTCTGAACCTTGGTAAAAAAACAAATACAAGCAGTGGTGATTATCTGGTAAAAAAAATCTGCCCTTTACAAAGATAACCTTAAGTTTTCTGTTGAAACGTCTCAGTTTTCTGTCAAACCGTTTAAGTCATCTATTAGGTATTTTTCTAAGGGATAGAGAAAGTGCTGAGAAATGGGCTGTGTGCTAGCAAGTCTCTACAACAGACCTTCCTTCTCAGCAAAGTGGTCTCATTCCCAAGCTGCTTTTTGTTCTGCAGATCATCAAGATAAAAAGGGGGTGAGGGTTTTAATTAAATCTTTGCAGCTGTTCAGTAAGTGCTGTTTCGACTCCAGTCCATGACCCCTTTACTTAGTGAACATCTGCCACTGTTTTGACACGACTCACCTGCTGTTGACATTCTACTGTTTTTAACAGTACAGTACTGTACATTACTTTTATATATGGCAAAAAAGCAGAAGGATGTGTTCTGTATTATTTAGGGACTACAAGGATTCTTCTGTGATGTGTGATGTGTGTGATGTATAGATGCTTGACTTAGACAATGCTCTGTAAGTCTTTTCATGGTTTTAAAATTGAAAAAGTAATTTTTAGAATACAAGGACACGTGTTTGTGAGAGTGGGGTTAAATGATTGATTTTATTTTAACAACATGGATAAACAGCATAGAACCTGCCCATCTTGTATTTGGTTTTACAGTCATGTATTCAAAAGCAAAAATACATATCTGTTGTCATCACCCAAAGTATCAAAACCCAGAGTTATATTTATTCGCGTGGTTTAAAAATCTTTAATTTTGACCAAACACTGCAGTTTCTAGAAGCTTGTAGAAGCCACTTTGCATTAAATAGAAACAGATTTTGTCTTGAGCCTGCAATCTTTGAAAAATGCAATGAGTGCATTTGGTAGATTTTAAAAAAATAGAGGAACTTAACAGGATTTTGGAAATTAGATAGACTTGACAACTTGAGCTTGCATGCTACATTCTGTTGTCATTCTAATCAGTTGCCTGTACATTAGAACAGGACATCACCAGGCAGTCTGCTGTATGAGAACCTACTGTACTACTGTTCCCTTTTGAAGTCAGATTTCCAGTATTGTAATTGAAGAACTGACATAAACCTCTCAGATAGTTCAAATAGGTCTAGTGGGTCATGTGGCTTCATAGGCATGATCACTTCAATTTGGAAGCTCTCATTTGTTTCTTATATCCACTTATTTTATATTAGACAGAGCCTTGCATGTCACAATTCCCAGATTTTGATGAGAGCATTACTTCCTACATGGCACAGAGATACAATGCAATGTGACACACTGCTGTTTTACACAACTTCTATCTTAAATATCTGCCCTGGGGACAGATATGCCAGTGGAGGACGAGTCGTCCACTGTGATTGTGGGGTCTATGAATCGCAGACTGCCTGAGGGACAGAGCTATTCTAAAGGCTGACTAACATTCTCCCATGAGACCTTGCTGCAAGTAACCAAACAGGCAGCTGTTGAGGTTTTCACTTAACAGTGCTTTTAAAAGGTATAAATCACTTATTTGAGCTAAACATCACTTACTGTAGGAAAGAATTCTAGAAAGTGGAAGGACCACTAAAATACTGTACTCTCTTCTTTATTGGCAATGACAAAAGTGTCCTTATGCTTCAGAAATGATTCTACATTCTACTTTTTTAGGTCAGTAAATATTTCATCTCAGAGATATCATGGTTCAAACTTTTATTTCAACATCTGTCTAGAAATTCCCACAGTGCCACTTATCACAGGTCAGTTACTCTTCAGTTGTTGCTTAGAATTAGGTTTGAAAACTTCCTGGAAGAAACCATTATTGTTTATCGAGTCAATCAAGGAGACAGGGACAAATGGCAGTCTCTATGTGATTGATGTCAAAGGTGGACCCAACACTAAGCATAAGGCTGCTAAGTGCTTTATGGTGAAAGACATGAAAAGCATACCTCTTCTGAGAGGAAAGGGGCATTGCTTGCTACTGTATTTTTATATTCTTGGCAGGACAGCAGTCACCAACATTTCATGTGTGAAGTATGGCCATGTATTGTCATTAGCAGAGCTTTTACATCTTGATATTTAATTCCCTGTTTTACTGCAAACTCCAGGTTGACACAGTTGGAATCTCAGATATCTGTCCTCAATGGGCATTAAGAAGAAGCCCGTGTCATTGTCTAGTGGGGAGCTGCAAAGGAACAAGTACTGTAGATGTTAATTCCACACTGAAAAGTAAAAGCAAAGCAGACAGTGATTTCTTCTGTCTTTCTACCTTTCAGTGTGGAATTAACATCTACTTGTTCCTTTGCAGCTCGCAGGTTCTTTTTCGCTTTCGATTTATATTAAATGTATCTGAAAAGGAAATGTCAGTATAATTCATGATGCATTGGTGTCACTCTGTTTGAAATAAGAGAATACGGAATATATTATGTAACAAGAAAACATCTATAAGTGTGAAAAAGCACCAAAGCTGTCAATATAATCCTTCTATTTGATGAGCTGAGCTTTGCTGATTGTGTTGTTACAAAGTGGCAAATTCATTTTTTCTTAGAATTATGTTTTCATGATGTGATGATTCAAGACAGTAAAAATGTGATGGTGCTACAGTGTATCTTTTTTGTATTTTGTAGACCAAATGCTAGCAGTCTTTTCATTTATCTGTGATTTCAGTAGGGCTTCAAGCAACATGTTGAAATCAAGCTGTATGCTGTGCATATGCTGAGAACAGGCAAAAGCAGAAACAAGCAGAACTGGATAAAGTTGTTTTTTTTTTTTACCAACACACTTAACTTCGTACTGTTGTGCCACACATGGCTTTCTAGACTTGCGTTGCTTACTTATAAAACGATCCACTATGGGATCCCACACTTAGAACACCTCACACAGACATAGATTAATGGGTCGTGCCGTTTCATAAGACCTACTGAAAGTGAGATAATCCACTTACATTTTTATGTGTTACATCCCTACGCTCTCAATTTATTTCATGCACTATCTGTTTCAAAAAGAAAGTATCTCGGTGTTTTCCACAGGTTTGTCAAATGCGTGCCAATTATACCACCCTCCTGAGCCTCCACTTCCCTGTTCCCAGAGCTCGTTCAAGGCTGGGTTTCAAGAGAAAATGTGACAATGAGTCGGGCAGCTCTTTAACAAATCTGGAGCTTTCAGCAGTCGTGACTTGCTAATGAACGGCAGCCCACTTTACTTTATTTTTCTCCCAAGCTGAGGACACAGTGAAATTTAGACAGATGGATGGTAAAGAACCATGTGTACCAAAGGCACTGTTTACAGCTTGCATTTAGATTATCACTGTTTGTCTCCTGTAGTGAAACACACTCATGTCATGCTGTTAAAAAAACAGCTCCTGACAGAGCAGTGTTTTAGTATTGCGAGGCCTGTTGCTTACAGCAATGTGCTGACAGAACCAGTGTTTAGGAGAATCTAATAGCATCAGCCAGCGAGGTTGTAGGTGTCGGCTGAATTATAAGATCTGGCTTTTTTTCAAAGTTGGAAATTTCAGCTATAAAGCAGAAAATACAGAAATCTAGCTCAAGACAGCTCCAGTGCCCAAACCTGTATTTCAAGGCCAGTAATTTCAGGGTATATATCTGATTTACTGCAGTTTTCTTTTAATTTTAATCAACTGTGGGCTTAATCCAAACATTTTTTTGTCTTTTTAATTCAGTGAAAAACTGCGGAAAAACATACCTACTGTATACAGAGATTGAGGATGAGCAAGTATCATTCTTTTTCTCAGTTATTAAAAAGGCTATGTGATCCACACACTTCTTTTTGTTTATGAAAGAACTTCAGTCATGTAACGTTTTTTTCATGCAAGTTTATATTTTGAGCAAATTGTGTACTACAGAGCTTATGCAAGTTAATTGTATTTAGCATTTGTATCTTTTGTTGTAGTTAGGAACCCCATGTTAAATTATTTTCACACGATACCTTTATAAACTTAAAAATTACAGTATGTTATTGAATGATAAATCAATTAAAAATAATTGAATATGTTACAATCTACTGTACTGTATGTACTGTATCAACTGATATTGTAACAGAAATTAACTAAAGGCCTGTATGCCCATATAACTTAAAGTGGTTTTGTCTAAGACTTTCTGAAACAGTGACATTAGAATGACAAGATTGCCATAAGATTTTAAACCTGATAAAGACCATGGAGTGAAAACGTCATCATTATTAGAATATATTGAATTAAAAGAAATCAAATAACTCCTCATGTAATAATAATAATAATAATAATAATAATAATAATAATAATAATAATAAGGTGCAAAAAGAAACTCAAAAGATAAAGCAAAGAACATTAGAAACATACAGTATGAACACACAATTTTATTTTTTAAAAAACAATTGAAAGCTCGTGTATAAAAGCTCATTTTAAGATGGAACTTAAATGCTGACTGATTGAAAATGGGACATCATTCCACAGCCTCGGTCTGCCGAGATTTGCAGCAATTTTTAAGAAGCTGACAGAGGAGTGAGCCCAAAGAGCACAAACATGTATGTATATAGGATATACTATATATATATATCTGCTTTATATACAGTATATGGGATATAGGATAACAGTTCAGATGTAGTCAAAAACATTACAATCTGATTTTATCAGTTTTAGAATGAAAGAAAAACAAAGAAAATCAATTGGTATTCTTAACTGCAAGTGATGATGAATTGTGTAAAAAAAGATTATAAGATTACTTTTCCCATCTGTTAGTTTCCCAAAAACACTCATCTTGTAACAGTGCATTACGATAGGATTGTCGGTGTTGCTTGAAGGAAAGTAAATGAACGGGCAGGCCTGTATCTCTCCATCTCTGTTCAGATTTATACCCACAAGATTTGATGGAGCGAAACTGACTGTTATATCAAGGGGAATGACATGTAAATGAGACTTTTTAATGCTTTTTTTCTGGAGCTAAACAATCAAAAATGCCACCAAGTGTGGAATTGTAAAGGATAAAAGAGTCCTCAGTATGAGTTGGAAGAAGGCCTCAGATTGGAGAATTTAAAATGGTTTTGGAAATTGAATCTGAATAAATAGACCTGATATTGTGCAACTTAATAGTATGGTTGGGTTTGTTAGTAGATACTAAAACCTGATGACTTGGACTGAGAATGTGGTCTTTGATGTTTCTTTCCTTATATTACTGTGTGGTAAAGTGGTAGAGTCTACTGCATGAGTAGTGCAACTTTTGCTATGTAAACTGCACATAGTAGATATAGAACATATAACAATTTGAATACTATTTTAAACCATGATATAAACCATTATTATTCATTTTGTGTTAATATGCCTGCTGTGTTTTTCATCATCCTCTCACAAAAACACAAGCAGGTCGCCTTGCTGGATGTTTTTTTTTATCATTTTCATTTACTGTTGTCTGTTTCTAATAACATGATGATGAAATGAATAGTGAATACTTGCTAGCTGAGCTTAGTTTTTCATTCATTTCATCTGCAAGTGCTAAGTTTAATGTCCCTTTTCTATGACAGATATGGATGGAGAACGTTTTCCTAACTATTAGAGATCCCTGTTCCTTTGAGATTAACCTTTATGCCCCCCAATAAATGGTCTATATTGACATCAAAGGAAAAAAAACACAAGTTCTTCTGGGAGGCTGTCTTGAGCTTTTTGCAAGAACTTAGGCTGAGCTCCGTCACTTAACTGGTAGTAATAATGTTTGCCTGCTCTGAAATTATGGTCCTCTTTGTCTTTTTAATTAAACTCAACCACGGTTTGGAGGCTATTTGACCTTTTGCAGTACTTCATTGTGAAAAGTGCTCACGGTCATTTCCATCTGCATATATTAAAGCTTTCCAATTGAACAACATTCTAGGAAGCTTTAAGGATTAAGAAAGGAGAGAGGGTTTAGTTCAAACCTCCACAACTCTTTTTTTTTTTGCTGCTTTAATCTCTTGACAGAATCAGTTCATTTTAAAGGGAAAAATTAAAACTCTGGAGATCCTCACTTGCTAATTGTGGTATGAGTGCTATACAGGAGCTTACTGGTTCAAATTCTGGTCATGCCAAGTTGGTCATCTTGGTATGGAAGCAGTACATGGAAGTGTCCCCTGATGATGAAAGTTACTGTACAAAACACTCGAGTCTGGAAGCCTTTGAAAGTGCATTTGGTTGAAATCAAAGGGTAATGGTTTAAAACACAACAGCATTATGACATTTAAAGGCATGGAAGGTACTACAGAGGTGTGTATTGCATAATTCAAGACAATGTCTTCAAACACACATAAACTATTGTGCTAAATTAATAGTCTGCTCTTCCCTATAGTGCACCTGGGTTGGATTGTGGAGCGCTTGGAGGAGGCTGATTAACTGACTTTAAGAATTATGCTTTTGAGGCTTATAAAGTTTCTTTACTTCAGTTCACTGTGCCCATTTGCTATCATATCACATAGAAGGGTAAAATGACATTGAAATGATTTCATGTCCTAATAAATTTTAAAATATTTTGGTTTTATATTAATATCTAATTTCAAAGTATATACTGTACTAATAGGCAGTAATTGCATGTATTGCATGTAAGGATATGGAAATAATATTTAGAATTAAACTAGAGGATCATCTTCATGGCAATTCAGTTTCTTCATAAAAGCAGCAGCAGTAATGGATATAAACTATGATAAGGTACAGTATATATAGATTTTCAGAGGGCTTTTGATGATATTCTGCATGAAAAATTAATTCTCATATTGCATGCAGTAAGTTTTTGATATAATTATATCACTGAATTAAGAACTGATGAGGGGATTTTCTTCCTTCTTTGTAATAATAAATAAAAGCTCTCCTCCCCACTAATAGCTGATGTGGGGTGAGCGTTCTGGCGCACTATGGCTGCCGTCGCATCATCCAGGTGGGTGCTGCACATTGGTGGTGGTTCAGGGGAGTCCCCATTGTAAAGCGCTTTGAGTGGAGTGTCCAGAAAAGCGCTATATAAGCGTAAGCAATTATTATTATTATTATTATTATTATTATTATTATTATTATTATTAAAAGTGGTAGTCTATTCGAGTTAACATACTATACCAAACTATGAAGATTAGGAAAACCTGTTAAAGCAAAATGATAGAATTCAGGACTACCCAAACACCAGATGTCATTTATTGCAGATAAGTGTGGAGTGTTACATTGCCAGTAGCTGAAAGATTATAAATACTATGAACACTGAATTTGAAGATGTTACCCATGAAAAACACTTAGGTTTCTCTGACATATCACTGGCCTCTGAAAGACACAATGTAGGGAAACAGTAAAAATGCAAGAGAATTTAAAACAAGGGACACCGTTTTAAAGCTGTACAGCGCACTTAGTTAGACCTCACTTAGAATACTGTGATAAGGTGACTGGTAACTGATAAACTGTAGGTGTGGTCACCACATTCCATAAAAGGCTTTGCAGAATCCAGAGAAGAGTAACCGCATTCCTGGGCCTAAAAACATGTCCTACACTGACAGGATAAAAGCACTAAATAAACTGTTTTGGGCTTAAGCAGAGAAGACGAAAAGGGGACCTTAGCCTAATAAATCTGTTTTTGTACTACTATAGTATTGTATGTGTGGCGAGAGAGAGTTTCTACAGCTTGCTTTGCTGTCACAACTCCTTGCTGTCGGCATGTGTGAACATGATAACCGAGACTTGTGTTTGACGCACAGGGATATTAATTCCCTGCCGCCAGGATGACTTGGCAGAGGGTGTTGTTTGTGTTCTTCAGTATATAGGCTACAACCAATATGAATTGGTCAAATAAGAGAAGCTTAAAACTGATCGGAAATGACTGCTTTGTAACCGTACTTCTATTTAAGAATTTTAAGCATGTATTTTAATTGCATAGATATAGAAAATAGCTGGAGGTTGTCTGTCTTGAGGCTGAAGAAAACTGATAAATTGCACATTTGGACCCTTGGAGCAGGTTAACATGAAGCTGGCTGTGTAATCCATTGGAGACATGAAGGTTTCTAGTACAAACAGGTGAGCCAACTGATTTAATCCCCGTGGTTGACTTGAGTTAAAAGGCTTCAGCTCTGGCTGGCGAGCCTTAACCATGTCTTAAATTTGTGATATTATGAGCCAGATCTAGCCTGCGGGCAGACCATGTCAGATTGAGATCTCAGCTGCTAAGCAAAGCATGGCCAGTGCCTGAAGGGATCGCTCACAGAACACCAGGAAGAGCAGAAAGAGAGGAGGGGACCCAGCGAAGAGCTCCGTTGCCCTGCTGCTCGTGTTGTTTGAAAACACTGCTCAATCGGAATCATTCCTGCTTGGAAAGCACCATATCGCATCTTACTTAGTGGCTCCCCAGTCCTACCATTGCAACTGGCACTTTTGCGGTTAAAGTGAAGTCCATCTCTCTCTTTTAGGTTATAATCCAAATCTTAGAGAACCTCTGTTGGGATATGAAGGTGTGATATGCTCTGTTATAGTTTAATTCATTTTAGTTTTCCATTAACAGTAAGGAGGATACCCAATATTATTATGTTTTTAATTTCTTGGTAAACAAGGAAAAAAAAACCTCAAAGTTTAATATGACATGCAGATTTGATTGAAAGCAATATAAAAGCACCATCATATTTTGCTCTATATTACAGTATGCCTCAGTAACCTACAAACTGATGTACTTTAATGTAGCTTTCAATGCTCTTGTGCGTTCTAAGAACCGTTTCACTGTATTGATAATAGAAGGATGTGTATTGTACGTTTTGGGCTTTAAAAATGCAATAGAAACATTTTAATGTCTTGTGAACTGATGATGGTGGCACCTCAGCTAATAATTATTTCAACTCCCAGTATCAGTGCCTAACTTTTGGTGGAGACCACTTTTTCATTTTTTATTTTCTTAGAGCAAACAAAAGGCTGTTACGGGTAATTTGACTCTGAACACTGAAACCTGCAAATTATTCATTATTTTTGTTTCCAATAATGTTATAAAATAATGGAATGGCTTTAAAAAGGTCAGAAGAAGTGGGTTCATGTTAAATCAAGGTTTATGCCTCAAGTCAATTTCTCGTCAGATTTAGCGTGGTGGAAGGAACAGTGAGAAGGCAGGCAGTAAATGGCACACGGAAAAGTTTGCCGTTTAACACACAGATAAAAGCTGTACACAAGGGTTATGATCTTGATCGTCCGAAAAGTAAATGAAAATCTCCTTTGAGGAATCATACAGCACAGGCACACTGGGTGATATTTTTTTTATCCTTCAAGGTGTGGCTCTTGACACCTCATTTTCTGAAAAAAGGCAGCAGGCAGCTCTGCATAACAGCAATTAAGACAGCGAGCGTTAATACTCCAGGGCCTCAGGCAGTAGGCTGGTAATACATTCCCTGGTTAATGGGACTTGATCTAGATGGAGTGAGTGCCTATCAGATGTGAAAGGCCCGGCTGCTCCTAGCATGGAGGGACCTCCAGATGGTGATTGTGTGATGTCAGTCTAGTCATGGTTGATTTCAATAGCTAATACACCATACTAGGCCCTCTTAGCCCCCTGATCAACTTCTCAATTAGTGGGCTGCCTTGTGTAACTGCCTAGCTTGGTGCTCCCTCAGGACCTCTTCACTGGTCATTAAGGTGACACTCTCTGAGCTCTCTCTGCAAGGAAATCAACAGTAAAGAGCTAAATTTGCGCAGTTTTTAAAGCCCGTTGGGTGTTCTTGAGCTCAATATAGAAATAAGACCTCTGTAGATGCATGAGAAGATCGGTAAAAAATCTGCAGTAGACCCACAGTTCTACGCCAGTTTGATTCAGGCATATTCTTTGTCTCGATGTGACGTAACCTTCACATATATGTACATAAATAATTATATACACCCATGTTACACTGATCCTAAGAAGAGCAGCCAGTGACAATTAACATTCACATTTTCATAATTCATTGAACTGCTTGTCCTTATAAACACCATAACCAAGAAAAATGGTTCCTTATAAAATATTTGCAGATAGGGGGACATTTTGTTTATTTCCTTTAAATATTATCTGTTTGCAGGAGAGTGTGAGGAAAGACATTCATAGGTATTATGGAAACCTATCTGAAGCTCAACTAAAATTGTGAAGTATTGTAAAGCATTTACATTTTTTAGCAGATTGGTGACAACGATTTCAAATGCCACAGAAAACAATACATTTAAACTACAGTATGATTATAAGCAGTTCGAGATGTACTGTATGTTTTGCCAAATGTTTTGCTGATAGATATTCTATTTTGGGTCCAACAGATTATATTTTATTTAACTGAAGTAATAGCAAGATTTAGGATTAATGTTTCTCAGGGAAATTGTACACTAACAGAAAATAATGTATTTGGTCTTCGCTGTCTAAAAGACAAACATGACATAAAGCAGAGTTATTTAAAACAGGCTAGAGTATAAAATTTGTGTGTAATATTCTGTTGCTGCAGGACAAGAGAATCAGATACATCTTACTCTTCATACTTGGTAGTAGTAACCTTGTTGATACATACAGTATTCTCACACCAAATTGACACAAGATTCCTTGAGAAGCATTTGTAGTCATACCATAAAACTTTTAGTCATGCCAAGAAATCTCTAATGATTTAATTCATCAGGCAGGTGAAGGATTGCCATTGTTACTACATTTGTACTACATTCCCAAGCCATTATTTCCATTATAGTTACTACACTATCATTTTAACACAGAGTTGAGCTTGTGCAAATGTTCAGTGACTCTCTTCCTAATGAAAACATTTGATGTTTTTCATTTTCCATGCAATTTGTTTTTTGTGGATTTCTGTCACGCATCTTTTTCTTAAGCATTGGTATTCCACAAGAAAGGTTCCAAACTGTCCTTAACACGGCTCTCTTCAAATTATGCTTATAATGTTTTTTTTCCTTATTGTTAATCGTGTGCTAAACATTTTTTAAACGGGTAACTGTATATTACCAGGACATTAATAAGTTTGCTGAAGTTATTCTGGCCGTATGTATGTTTAAATTGTGATGTAAATGCAGTAGCTGCATGATTAAATTCAATTTATTCATGAAAACAGAAAATGAAAGAACTGAAGGTGGATGGATTGTGTATAAGTCCATGGTTCTTTCATTTGTACATACCCTTTCTTTATATGTGTCACAGTCTTAAATAGAACTGTCCAAAGATACTGTATCTTAAGTTAATGGAAAAATGCACCAGGTATGAAAGAACATGTAAAATGAATTATGAATTCATGTACACATTTTTTTCCATGTATATTTTGAATTATCTTAATCTGCTCTAACTTTAAATGCTTTAGCTTTTTTTAAAGTGGTATTATGTGACTTTGTCAAGGACACACAGCTTTCTGAAATATTTGTTGTAAAGGCCATGTAACTCTTGTAATAGAAACTTATGGGTTTATCACCTAATTAAGCAAAAATCAAGGTATTTGTACAGAATTCTGTTAGTGGGGTTCAAAACAAGGTTAAAGTGAAAACCTTCTATTAATCTAAA
The DNA here is from genome assembly GCF_055471065.1 of Atractosteus spatula. Lineage (NCBI taxonomy): Eukaryota > Metazoa > Chordata > Actinopteri > Semionotiformes > Lepisosteidae > Atractosteus > Atractosteus spatula. Next base: position 29,755,165 of record NC_142713.1, on the reverse strand, counting down.
AATGAAAAGAAAACATGTCTTTCCCTTTCACTGCAGATATTCTATTGAAAGTATGTTTCAGAAAATATCTGAATATAAGCTTTTTTCAGTCCAACCTCAGAGAGCTGAACTGTTCTGTACAAAAACCAGTGCGTCAGTCAATGGTTTAAATTGGTAGATAAAAACAATATGTATTTTTCACTCTGGCAAGTCTGAGAGCTGACATTTTACTGTATTTTTTATTGCTGTCATGCAAACTTTTGAAAGTGAAGAGTTAAAATGAGAATATTATTAAATGTTCTCAAAATTTAGCCCAGCACAATGGGCCTCAGCTTTTAAAATGATTTGTTCATTCCAAATCTTTTACAGGGACAAATTCTAAGTAATATTGTTATGAACTTGATTTAAAATATAAATCGACTTGGAATCTGTCAGATCTAGAGTTTAACATCAACATCAGGTGATAGGGGGCTGTGTGTGGCATTGCTAACATTTACAAACTGCTGTGTTTACTGTTACGTCAGGTGTACCATAATATTTCCAGTAAGACTTGCTGAACAAGCACAGTAGTCGATGTTTACATTTGTACAAATATATTGTTCCACCTCTATATTTAATTAATGTTTGCTTTATTATTAAAATATAACATTTTTATAATTGCCTATGGCAAATTGGTGTGCACTATTAATGACAGTGCTCAGGAATTGTCCACAAAAGGGTTAATGTGAAAAGTCCTCCAATATCCAGTTATACATACTTAAATTTGGGGGTGGGGGGGGGGTTTAAATAGATGAATGGTATAGAATGGTATGGTATAGAATGTTATAGTTACAAGTCATTACTTAACAAATTAATTGGTGGTTGCTAATCGTTAGATCTGTTCTCTGTTGTCATTTAATGCTATGTATATTTTCAGTTGTCTACCTATGAGTATTCTGTAGAACAATAAAACAAAATTATTATCCATAGCAATACTGAAGTATTGCCATGTGTAACATATCAGTGCATTGGAACATTTGAGCTACATACTGTATAAAGAACAAGTCAAAAGGGGATTTTCATGTTAGAGAAGCATATACAGCTTAGGTTTTCAGAAAGAAAATGTTCCGATTGACAAAATTACAGTATGTGCATTTTCTTTCCCGCATATAATTACTATTTTTAATAAGGTGTTTTCTTCTGTGTTTCACCTCAGGGAAATATTTTTCAATTCCTGATTTCTTTTTTTATCCATGAGTAAAACATTTTATTCATTAAAAAATTGAAAACATCCCTCAAGCTGTGGCAGTAAAAGTTACTCAGTTATCTCTTTTGGTGCCACATTTAGTTTTTCATGTAATGTGAAGAAATTGAGTTATTTATGTTATTTAAAATGCTTTTTTTTCTGTTAAGCTCTGGTTAGATAAAATTAAATGGAACTTTAAAACATGGAATATTGTTACAAAAGATATACTGTAAAAATATATTGCTCTGTGGAGAAACATTAATTTTAAAATATTTGGAAATTTACAAATGATAATAGTCTTAATTTCCAACATATACATTATAAAGAGTGAGTGTGGTATTTTTAAGATATTTTATTTTTTAGATACTTTTTCTGTCCAATGGAAGTATATACTCTGTAGTTTAGTTTTTCTGTTATTTTAATGTTATATGGGTGTTTCTAGGTGAGATCAGCATTAAAGTGAGTCACTAACAGAAAAGACAAACACTTAACGTAAATTACAAGAATAAAGGATAATTGACTGTGTGTTTTCTAAATAAAAACTGGTTTAGTAGTCCCAAACTACTAAGTTAGCTCCCTATTTTAGGATTGTAGTCTAATAGTCTATCCCTTTAGGATGCAGTATATTTTAAAGCTGTACAGGTATGGACCAAATCAAGAAAGACTGTGAAGAAATTATTTATTTTTAGAGAAGTAGAATGAGGTAGGATAGATATGAAATCAGTAGACTCCATAATAATGGGTGACAACAAATTAAAGATATTGTCCTTGAAGCACAAAACAGATTAATAAAATGTAAATCACAAGTTGGAACACGATGGTTTAATAAGTCAATTGGGAAAAAATGACGAAAAAGAAAGCACTTAAGAAGACCATCTTGGATTGGTAATGTCCAGACAGAGAACAGAAAATTGCAGTGGAGGTTCAATTTTTATTCAGTATTAGAACAGATAACAAACTGTAAAGGATGAAGTATGAATAGGAAAAGATGAAGTATCTCATAGATACAGTACAAGGAGATTTTAGATACTGAAAGGGAAATGACAAAAATGCTTAAATGTTAAATGAATGTTTTAGTCAGTGGCTGAGTACCTAAAGCTGAGCAAAACCCAAGTTCTATATTAGATAGTGTTAGCATAAAAGAAGCAGACGTTTTAAAGGTCTTAGAAGTACTTAAGAAAAATCTCAAGTATTCTAGCAATTGTTCTTAAGGAAATGAGGTGTTTTCCATAGGCCATTAACCAGACACTTGCAGATCTCACTCAAGGCAGGGGTAATATTCATTGCATGGAAAATTGATAGAGATACCCATCCTTAATAGACAAAACTGAACAATTCATTATAGACCAATAGGTCTATTACATGTGAACTTTATTCCTAAACTAGAGCATCATCCATATGAAAACAGGAGTTGGGGATAGTCAACATGAATTTAGAAAAGGAAGGTCTCTGTTAACTTGCTAGAGCTTTTAGAATTAGCAACAGTAGTAATGGAGACAAGTAAATTATATAATGAGATTTCTAGAAGGCTTTTGATAAAGTTCCTCATAAAGGATTAATTCTCATTTTGTAGGCTAAAGGCAGTCAAAAGTAAGTTATCAGAGTGAGAACTGATTAAAGAATAGAAAACAGAATGGATCCATACAGTATGTGAATGCTCTAATTGTGGTTACTTAAATAGTGGAGTATGGACACATGGATCTGCACTAGGAACACTGATGCAGTTTATTTAGAATCATATTAAGCGTCAAAGGAAAAAATCATTTGTAACTAGAGGATATTTATCGTTGTTGTCTGAGTGACCAATTCTTTGTAGGTAGTGTATTGACACTTTATTGAACAGACGTGGCTTTCGTAAATCCTTACTGCTGATCAATATTTGTCATCAACAGGGTTGAACAGCAGAGGTCTAATGTGAAAGTTGCTGGATACGAGCATGTGTGGCCGCCATTGGGAACAATACAAGTTATGTGATACATGCTTTGCACCAGGTAGCACATGCGGATGTTGTCTTGTGGGATTCTAACTCAGTTCTGTTATAGAGGCTGGACACCCTAGTAAGGTGGTCTCAGCTCATCCCATGTATTGTCAGCTGGGGCTTAAGTCAGGCGTGTACTGTGTGGCAAACATGACATAACTATCGCTCTCAAGAAAACCATTGTTATGCAAGCAGCAAAATTATTCTGTGTGTCCTGAGGGGATGTTGCTTCATCAAGATGAACCTGGGGGAAGGGGAGAAGATGAAGACCCAGGGCTTGATCAGTGTAGCGCAGAGCAGGCAAGGTTGCCATCAAGAACTATAACTGGTGTTCAGAAACAACTGGACAACCTGCACCGACCATTAGCATATCATCCTGCATGTCTGTGCAGTGTTATCGGTTGTTTACAAAATGGCTTAAATCTGCAGTGAAGAGCACTTGGCTACACTGCAGTCAAGTCTACCTGAGGTGTTTCTCACACCAACTCATTCAGTGGCAAAAGTGGATACTGGCGAGCGTTGAGCATTGAACTGCAAACAATGTCTTTTTAGATGTCATAGTTGAACTACTGGATGTGCGGATGGTTGTGACCTAGCATATCTGATGAAGTAGAACTGGCAATGATCACGAAGACAGAGCATAGTAATGTGTCTTGGTAAGGTAATGTGACTCATGGTCTTCCAGATTGTGGCGTGTCATTGATGCACTGTTCTTTACTGTAACGTCTTGTCAGGCTAGAAACTGCTGGCTGCAGACTTAGTCTGGCCTCAAGCATAATGATGACATTGTTGTGTTCGTAAGCAGGCTATATAGATTCCTTTTTTGTGGTCTCCTTTTTTAATTTTCTCTAGGCGTGATATTCAACAGGTTACTGTACATCACCCCATCACCTGTGACTCAAATCAGCTTTTTTCAGAAAAGAGGGGTGATTACACTTGTAATTTACACTAAAATCAGCTGTTACATATCACCATCAGTGCCACAACAAAATGACACCAAAATTATTTAATCATTATCCAAAATCTGCAAGCTTTATTATTCTAAAAATGTATGTCCTTAAATAGAGTGATACATTTATTTAGATTCACAGTATGTATAGTTCAAGTTAGCAGGGTAGAAGGTTATATCCCAAAGTTAAACAGGTATAAAAACCCAAGCTCATGCTCACAAATACATGGACTTAGACATGCTCTACATTTGTTACACTGACTCCCACACAAAAATAACACTAGCCAGTTCTTCCTCTATGAAGCATGTTAAGGTACATTTTGTGGAGCAAAACATAAAATTCACATTTGTAGTTTTCCTTGTGGTTCCACAGTAAGTACAGGCATGGACAAGGGATTGGATGTCCTTAGAAACTAAAGTAAAGTGCAAAATGCAAATGTAAAATCTGGCAAAATATTATAGATACTAATTCAAGTTAAGTCTTTGTAATAAATCAAATATTCTGCAATCACACTCCATCTATTCCTAGATGAATATATAAGGAATAGTATTAATTTACGTCTGAGTATATAAACTGCAGTTAAAAATATTTTAAGTATTTTTTAGCTTATATACAATCAAGATTTAAAATATGTGTACATTATGTATGCTATGACCATTAACTATTTACTCCAAGCCTCCACTAGTGTTTTCTGATTTTGACCATCTTGGGCTGTTATTAATGTAGGCTAATTTGTTTGAGAAAAACCCAAGAGTGTCACGTAGCACCCTGAATCTGAATGATGTGAAGTGTTGTATCAGTCACATACATATGGATTTACTTTTAGCTTGAAATACAATGGCTACATTTTACATAGATTTCCTTCTATGAGAATAATAACTTTCCTGATAATAACTTTCTTGATATGTTGAGTTGAGTGATACTGTACGATATGTTATTGATATGTTTTCAAGCGCAGTTTTGTATTGACTATGAAGGTGAATTTTGAAGATTTAGGAGCTTTGAGGTCCAGGACCAAGAAGACAACTGAATATTGATTAGTGGTAATCGTGCCTGATCTTAATCGTGACTTCTCCTCTTAGCAATTTCCTCATATACACGACATCCTATAATAATAACTTCTGTAAATACTAATTAATTTAAGACTGTTAACAAATGAATAATTAGTTTGTCTAAATGGCATTACACAGCTAATGAGTAAGTGAAAAGTCTTTTGTCTTGGCATTAAACAGAAGCATTTCTTTAATTAATATTACATTTAGAATGTCATCTTCACATTTCATCAGTACAGAAATCTTTCAGTTGCTATCACTTTTTTACATAAAGAACAATCTTTCTAGTTTGGGTTGTGTTTATTTTTTATTGAGCATATACCAGTTTTCTTTCTGATGATCAAGGGTTAAATACCCCCCTATTGTATATAAAAGCTTCTCAACATTAATTTGAAATTAAAATGCAAAAACATATCAGATTTTGTGTACCCTTTGCCACCGTCTTTGTGTAATGAGATAGCACACAAATGTTAAAAGCTCTTAAGGCATTCTGTAATTACTGTGTTGTGCCTAAAATGCCTGCTTGCCATTAACCTTACAACACTACAATTTATTTTGTACGTCTAGCAATTACCTTGCAGATATTGCCCAATCTAGAAATGTGTGTATTCTTGACTTCATGTAATTAAATTGGAATTTTCACATATTAACTGTAAACACGGAGGGTCAAAATGAAAGCTCCTAATCAGCATTGATTAAATCTCAGAATAAAGGCTTTAAGTGCTGCTCTGGACAAACATGCTCAGATTTTTCTAATGCAAATTATATTCATGCATTTTTCTTTTCCTGTGCATGAAAGTGTAACTATTTAATCATGTATTTGAATAAACAAAGGGAAGTTGTTTGGGGGCATTACTTTTTATTTGCCCATGTGTAAATATACTGATCTTGACAAGAAACGCTTTTACTTTATCACTCAAAAAATATCAGTGACTAAAGAAACAGTTTAAACACCGTTGCCAAGTTAGAAAGATAACCCAAAACATGCGGGTACAAATGTGTTCTGGAAAATAATTTTTACGGGGGTTAATCTGTTCAGCCTTTGGTATGCAAAATTATCATAGATGATGTTTAGTTGTGCACTCCCTTGTCTGTAAAGGGCTTCTCTCCAAGATGTAAAAAAAAATCGCAGAATTCGCTTTCATGTAAGAGACCTTCTGTCCTTCTACAGTGTTGACCTGTGGAGAAATGTTGTACAGTAGTTTGGGGGATTTCTACAGCTACTTTAGGGGATGGAATTCAAGAGAGGACTGCTTGATTTAGGCTCAGCTTTTTTTAAAATTTAGTAAATGCCACAACCACATTCTCTAACCATGTGTGACAACGGTCTAAAAAAAAGGGCTGTTTTCATTATAATGGCGGGTAATTCAGAATGGTTACAATAGTTATTTTTGATCATGTTAATTTCCTTGTATTTATAAAGCACTTGTCATCCCAAGGGATCTCGAAAATTCTTTAGATTTTGGAGGGAACCCACATCATCCACCACTGATGACGCAGAGCAGCCTTTATGAGCCATCGACCCTTAAGAGGAAGCCTAGAGTGAAATTAAGCCAATACACCAGAGTTATCATGGGATCTTTAATGACCAAGTAGTCAAGACCCTAGTTAATTGTCTCATCTGAATAATAACACCTCCTACAGCGCAGTATCACTGGTCACTACACCTGGGCTTTGGTTTGGAGTGTTTAACCTAGAAGGAAGAGGTTCACCAACATCACTTGGAACACCAATCTAGTTTTCCTGGGAGGTCTTCCATCCCAGTAATGACCAAACTCAGACTTGCTTAGCTAGATCTCTAGCCGCGATCTAATGAGATCAGGCTTCAAGGAGGCAATATTTCTGCCTTTTTATGGATTCTTCAGTATGACTGAGATGACTTTCATTGGCTCTCCCCACCAAGGCTCAAAATTAGACTGTCTGCAACAGACTTTTTCTTCAATTTACAATACATATCCCGTTTAAGACCAGCTCTTTCTCTTCCTGATGCTGAGAAATTACTTCATGCTTTCATAGCTCTAGGCTAGATTACCGCAATGCCTTGTTAGCTGGGTCATCCACACAGTACTTCAGAAACTGCAGTATGTCTAAAACTGTGTGCCTTGAGTGCTGACCAAGTCTAAAAAATCTAAACATATTTCTCCTGTGCAGAAAAACCTGCACTGGCTACCAGTCTCTAATAGGATAGACTTTAAAACTCTCTTGTTGACCTGCCAGGTGCTGCATGGTCTGTCTCCTACTGTATGTCCCCTCAAGAATTGCCATACCACACATCCCAGTTCTCTCACCGTGTTCTGTTGGCTGTAGACTTCTTCCATTCCAAGGACTTCACATTGTGCATTGTACCTCTTCAGCAGTTGCCCCTCATCTTTGGAAAACTCTTCCTGACCATATAAAAAACCACCATTGATGTTTTTAAATCTCAACTCAAAAACTTATTTTCATTGACCCTTGAATTCCTAGCCTAATTCTTTATTTTAATATCACGTTTATACATATATACTGTACATATACAAATTACAGTAAGAAGAAAAAAAAATACAAAAATGTATATATCTGTAGATGGCCTGAGATTGCTCTGGATTGAAATTGCTTGATTGGAGAACTCATCTGCACAAAGAGAGTTTTACTAGGGAGAGATTGAAAGCTGGGCTTTCCTTAAAATTAAACCCTTTAGTTAATGTAAAATTTAGTGTAGCAGCTGATTTACCTTAGATATTTGCCAAGAAATATGCAGTTTAATGTGGCAGGAACAGAAATACAGGATGATGAGATTAGTAAATGCAGAAGTCACTTTAAGCAAACAGAGAGTGGAGTACTTATTAATTTAATTTAAAATTTAAAAACAGAATTTGACATTTTCACAGCCTTAACTTAAACATTTAATATTAGCATGCAGCAGGTGTTTTACACCTACAAAGGCAATGGTTATGCTTCCGTATGTCTGTCATGTGTAGTATATACTGCATGGAGGCAGTAATCAGGATAGTACTGGCATCATCAGTTTCCTGTCACTCTGTATGAGCTCAGCATGCCATATCAAGACTTCCAGTACTGACCTGTTACGTCAGCAGCATGCTAGTAAAACAGCAGAAATCATGTAGAACAAAAATAGTACCTGCGCAGAACAGCTCAGTGTCTCTGAATTCAAACTGTAGCCGCCAGTCATGTCTATCTGGGATAGTGTTTCTCTCAGATGAAAAAGGTTATTTCACAAACTGAAAAGTCAAAACCAGTGATGCAGTTATAGAAGAATGTGTTGAGAGAGATCGACAAATGGATTTTCTCCACAAGTAATGTCAATAAAGTTGTTTTCCGTTTAGAATATGTTTTTAGGTTTTATCAGTTAAAATGCATTAAGACGTTTTTCCCACAAGGCTTGCTTGAAAATTCCTCACATACTGTATATACATGAGTGTGCTTTGATAATCTTCCTGGATCAGAAAGAGAGGGATTGTATTGGATTCCAAACAGAATATTCTAATAATTTCCTTGAGAGAATGACCTTGTCCTTGAAAAACAAGGTATTTCATGCAAACATTGGAAGCGGCCTTTGAATTGGAAATAAACAAATATTGCAGTAACATCAGCAAGTAGTAGATGTCATTAACATTTAACAATTTTTTTCAGTTTTCCTCTTCTGAGTTTGTTGTGCAGAAGAGATGAGCCGTGGCGATTTAGATTTAAACAATAATATAAGTGGAAAAGAGTTGTGATGAAACAATACGCACAGACCTAATTTACTTATTTTAAAGTTTTTGTCGCATGTGAATACAATGATACAAGCAGCATACCAGTGCCACCCAAGAAATAAACAAAAAATGTGCATCTCTTTTATGTCTTTTCTTCATATACAGTATATGTTACATTCAGTATACTTTGTAGATTTGTCCTCTTTCAAGAAATTCATATTATAAAACAGTATGACAGTTATAGAACGTCTGCAATCAACACTACAATATAAGGGAATACAAGACTGGCACTATAATACAATACATATTGTAAAAAAGAACTTGAAATTCAACAAATATTTCACTCCTTTAATATCTTCTCGCCCTGGTATTGTACTTGTTGAGTTGACCATTGATAAGAAGTCATAATATATACAGTACTTTTACTGTATATAATACGGTTTACCTTTTAAAATGACACTTATTTGGCTTTGACCTTAAACCTTCCCCACCTCTGTTCTCTTCATTCGTTTCATTACTGTACAGCTACTGTATGCGTGTGCATTTTTAATGGTTAAGAAGAAGAGGCACAATTTCACACTGTGCGAGTCTGTAAAAAGCTACCTAGCCATGCTGGTGAAGCCGATACCATCATGTCTTTGAAGAAATGGCTGGTTAAGACCCTCAGATCAATTAGCTTCTGACTACCAAACAAGCTGAATAGGTCGAATAACTTGTGTTTTTGCTAGATCTAGCACTTGTTCTTCACCTCAGTATGATCTTTGCGATATTTTAAGGTCCTATTTCACCATGTGATTAAAAAGTACAGATTTCCATTTTAATCCCAAAAGTAGTACTGTGGTAGATTCATAATTGCAGCCAACAAGTTAAGATATCATTTTCACAGTTATTGAAATTTTTGCACTCAAGTAAATACTGGATTTTGTCTGTTATCACGTCTCATGCTTCTTTTTTTCCTTGCTGTTCAATCATTTAAGAGGCAGATAGGCATGTTGGTACTGTTACTGTATGTGCATCATTAGGATGTTATAAATTACTTTGTCAAACTGTGATATAGCTCATTAGGCAAAAGAGAAATTAAGAGGTTATCACCTTTTATTCTTGTTAGCTTTTTAGAGGAAATAACTATTGAGCCTTGTTTTTATGTGGACTTATTAAATAAGTTTATTAAATATGCAAGTGAACACCTCCAGCAGGCTTGAGTGTATTGAAATAATTGAAGGAAAAATTTACTTTGAAGTGTTAATTTTATTTAAATATAAACTTAAAAAGGGTTGTCACCTACAATCTAGTAGTAAGTATAGCAGACATCTATAAAAATGACCAGATATTGCTAATGTTTTACTTTTTTAATTTTTTTAAATTTTATTTACTTTCAACACTTTGACACTGAATTTCTTCTCCCACTCTCAATTCTTTCTGAATTCTGAATTTGAAAATAATTTCAGATAGCCTCCTGTTTGTCAGGTTAAAATTTCAAAATGTCTTTCCTTCTCAGACTTATTTTTTTGTTATTTGGATCAGCATTTGGTAGCAGTTCCTTCTGAGGCAATAACTGTATGTCTTCAACCCATTGAGCTCTCCAAACTCTTTGTGTAATCATTTGAGATGCTTTTCCATGTTTTTACTGCAGCCACTGTGAATTCATGCCTGTTCTTGGGATGTTCTGATTTAAGGTTTTTCTTTAGCATGTGAAATACTTGCTCAACCTGATTTAAATCTGGATATGGACTTGGCCAGTCTAAGATTTCCCACATTTAATCCTTAATGAACTCATGATGATGTGCTACTGTGCAATAAGTCTGAAAGAATTTTTCCCACACAAGCAGAGAAAATGTTTCTTTGAATGTCAGAATTCATTCTATGGCTTCCTTTATTGGTTACATCATCAATAAAGATGAGTGAGCAATTCACTGCCTAGGACATGATATTACCTCCACCAGGCTTCACAAATGAAGTGATGTTCTTTGGAGCATTTGCAGTCCTTCTCCACACTTTAACCTTTCCATCATTTTGGTAAAATTAGATCTTGGTCCCATAAATTCTTCTGGCTCATCTTTGTACTTACGAGCAAATTCTAATTTCAATTCTCTGTGCTTGGTGCTTATGACAGTTTTCCATCTTCAGGTGTAGCCTTCTGTTCTAAACTGCAGATTTCAATACCTTGTTGGTGATTTTATTGGCAGTAGTTTTAGGGTTTTCCTTCACATCTCTGATAATTGTTCTGCTATCAACTGCAGCTACTGTACATTTTTTAGGTGACCGGTCTTACCTGATTGGCAGTTTAGCTGTGGTTTTGTTCTTCTTCACTCTTGATTTTGTTATGCTCAATATCTGTAATGAACTTCAAAATTGTTCTCTTAAAATACATTTCTCCAAAATTAAATAAGTTTCAGTGGTTTGTTTAATTGACTCTAGGGTGTAGAACTGAATTGACTTTATTAAATATTTAGAATTCATCAGTCATGTTTCCTTTTTCTTGTGGAACGCCTGTTATTAGATTTCATAGCGAAATTCCTAGTTTATACTCCACTGTCCCTATACCTTTGGAGGGCACTGTATATTACAGTACATGTTTTAGTCATTTTTACAAATAATTGGTCTGAAGGCATTGTTTGATAAGATTTTCTTAATAAAATATTGCTACTAATAAAATGTAAATAACTAGGAATTCTGGAACTATTGGATTATAAAAAACTTGAACTGCTGCTCTTGCAAACTTTAAGAGACTTTTTGTTTTGTGCATACTGTACAGATATAACTTACACAGGCGGGAGCTCTCTCATCAATATGCAATACGTTTGCACATAACTTTTTATTCTTAAATCTTCCCTTCTATATTGTTGTGATTTGTGTACTTTTGATCATTCTATATCCAGCAAAAGTAATGGAAAAAAATGAAACCATGACCAAAAATTAATGCCAAGGGCACTATTCATCAATATATGTCAAATTACCTCCCAGTACGAAGTAAGTACATGCTGCTGTTTTTGGAAATTAAACATTTCTGTTTCATAATAGCAAAAATTCATTTTTAACAAGCTTCTTCAAGTTCCTTTTATCTTACATAAATCATTTCAGTGCATTTGCAAAGAATAGCTTGATTTAGTGTAAAAAGTTATCCTGTATCAAACTAATAAAGAATTTGTGTCTTTGACCCTACAGTATCTTAACATGTTTTGGAAAACTGAATTTTAATGTTAAAATAGAAATTTGCTAATCTGCATAGCCATTGTATTAATGTTACACTTTTTCCATTTTGACTACATTTTGAATAGTCATGCTAATTAAAAAAACGTTACTGATGTATTGGTGTCTAAAGCACCTCACAAAAGTCTTTTTTGTAATTCTTAACTCTAACATTAGTTTGGAACGCTTCATAAACATAAACTTCATTGTGAACATTTTAAGGTACTACAGCATATGCCAATCAAGCTACAGGTGGAACACAGAATTTACTGAATAACATTTTACTTTTACACAGTGCATCTCTCAATTATGGTTCGTAATATTTGGCAGTAAACAATTTCAGGTTATTTTTCTTCTTCCAAAGTTTGATATGCGGGTTTGTCCCAAGCTCAGGCTTAGAGAACGAACTGGTTTGTTATGTTATCTAAATGGCAGTTTAAGTACTGTTATTTTGTTTGGTAGTCAAGCTGTGAGACTAATTTTTTTCTGATCTGGTACTCAACAGTTAAAATAATCTTACCAAAGAAGAGAGATGATTTGTGAGATGATGCCTATTTCACATTTTCAGATCATTTTAATCCAACTGCAATGATCTTGTAAGCAGTACAGATGTATTGGCATAAAAACCATAGTGAACCATACATCTGGCCCTGTGGTGTTTGAAAATGTATCCTACATGTTTCTCAAATTTGAATATTCTGTGCATATTTAGTGTGAATGTCCTGTTTGTTTGAAGTTCACTTGAAACTACATTTTTTCCAGACTTTAAGAATATAGTGTTTACAAACAAAAGAAGGCAATTCACCATATGTAGCTCATTTGTTTTTCATTACTAAGGCTGACCAACTGTTTACTTACTGAAAGCTTGATTATTTCTTGTTTACAGGGTTCTGCCACTCAGCTGTGAAAGTATTGCTGAAAATAGAGAAAATAGATGTTCAAGCTGTGTTCAAAAGTCATAAAAATGTATCTGTGCTTGGTCTTACGCATTTGAACATTATTGACTACGGTACCTAGAACTAATACTGTAGCTTCCAACAAATTAATGTTTATTTTTCCCTGAAATGGTGCAAAAGAATGAAGGTCAGCTTTCTTTGATAATCTCCTGTTTGCTAGGGAATGCAAAAGTAGTTTTTAACTCAAAGGTAGATGTATCTTTGATATTACGTCAATGTGTTTTGCTCTTGTTTTTGCTTTAGACATGCATACAGTAAGGAAATTATTTAGTGGAAAAGCTGTCCAATTCACCCTGTGGTTAAGCCTATTTGCCTATATCAATATTAACAACTACAGTAAAAACAGATGAGAATTAAGGTATTGGCATCTGAATTATTTGATTTTATATTTAGGTTTATTTCTGTCAGGAAGAATGGTGTGCGCGTGTGTCTGAGACGTTTCGCTGGATGAGGTTAGGCCTGTTTCCAGACCCCCATGACTAGCACAGGGAGAGAGATAGTCTGTAACAAGCGCATTGTCTTGGAGTTAATTAGATCAGATTTCCGCCTCTCCGCACCCAGTCTGGAAGCTGACAGTTCAGTAAAATGTTCCCTTGTAAGGTTCGCCCTCTTAGGGAAAGGGGCAATAATTCATCATTAGAATTTCAGAGTCCAGGTGCAGATGAAAACTGATGGAGCCGGCAGTGAGGCAGGGCAGGCGCACTCGAGGAGGAAAATTTTATCTGAAGCCCAATTCCCCTGGTTACGCAGAGAATAATTGAGATAATACTGCTTCAAGAGTTGTTTAATGATTAAAAATCACATACACGGGAACCCTAAATTGAAGGGCAACACATTCTGGATGGTTGCAGTGGTCAGCTCACCCCTAGTTTTTGTGTTTTTGTTCTTCTTCTCCATTTCGGAAAGATACGACTCTGCCGTCACCTCCACCCCCTCTCTGGGACAGACTCGATGCAAGGCAAGTCCAGGCTAGGCAGGCTGCCGGAGACTGGGGACCTGTTCCAAGGACTTTGTTTAGATGCAACAAATCATTTGTCTGTTATTAACCCAGAGCTTGTAATTATGCAGATTGCCATAGATTTTCCCTGGGCCTAGAAGTGAGATTGAGGGTTGTTCACACCATAGCAGGCAGCTCAGGGCTGGCTATGCATTACTGAACTTGCCACATTTATCATGTTGACTGATGGCAGGAGAAGCAGGTCTCAGGTCCCAGTGGTTAATGTAGTGGGTAATTAACTGTCATTTGCCTAGTAATAGGCTGATGATCAATGGTTTGTGTGGAAACAAATTCTAATCAGGTAGCTGATAAATGCATGCTGGAACCAGAGCAATTGAAGTCAGAGGGATGGAGAGGAAGAGAGGCAACCACACTTAGAATTTCAAACGCGCTCAGCAGTAGCTATATTATTAATGTGATTTTTTTTTCCTGTTGTAGAAGAATATTCCCCTAATGATGTAATATCAAATTTGTTACTATGAATACTTTAAACACACAAAGAGGTGGGTGTTTATCCTTAAATGTTCACCTGAAAACTGTGGTTCAGTTGTATTGTAAGTAACATGCATATCATATTGTTGCAAATGTATTTTTACTTATCCTAAGTGAACATGTTGCCCCTTATGAAAAAAAAAATCATTGTAAAATTTAAAATACTGTGTATGATTCCATCTGCTGCGCATTTAGGGCAAGAAACAAGCACATCTTTTACTTCAAAATTGAACGTTGTTGTTATTGTTTAATTTTTAAAAATAAAATCTTAATCTGATATCCAGTTTATACAGTATACTACTAAAAACTGACTCTGTTATAGTGTTTTCATGGAAATTAATTGAAAAGTAGTTTTTCTCCTGCAGCCAGTGTGAAGACTCTTTTTACAGAGTCCAGTGAGCAAATGCTTAGTGGAATAATTTAATTGGTGGCTCTTCAGAAATGACAAAATCATAGAATTTAACTATCAGCGAAACAGGCTGAGATTGGGCCATGCAGAGGTGGATTATGTATGCAGTTTTTGTTCAGTAATAACTGTGAAAATCATAAATATAGTCATAGGATGATCTTTTCATAACTTGCATCACCAACATTGTTAATTTGACATCACTTTAACTCCTAAATCCTAAACTTGATTTAAAATTAAACATTTCACAGATCGCCAACATTTTAACTGTTTTGAAGTTTTCGGATATACAGTATTTCTAAATATTTACTCGGCACGAGAAATTTGTTTTTCAATCCCTATCAAATTGTGTTTCATGTTTAAAGCCTGTAAAACATGTTGGCTGCCCAGAGTGTAAGGAGACATACAGGTACCAGGCTCATTACTGAAAACATGAATCATGACGTTATTTCTTTGGGCAGTTTTGAAGAGCAGTTTGTTTTAAAGAGTGTTTTAAAGAATAAAAATATATTTTCATGCAGGCACGCCCATATTGTAGTTATAGAGTTGATCATATGAAACCTGCTATGGTCTGTAGTAGTAACATCCAGTAGTCTTCCATCAAACCAAAAAGAAAGATGTATAAAAGCTTTCACTGCCCTTGGTAATTATTTTAAAGAATAAAATTAGAATAGTAAAACAGAAAACAGAAGGGTCTGTGCAGTATGTGTAGAGAGATCTTTTAATGTCTCCACTACAGCACAGTTAATTTTAAACCAAGTGCTTTTGAATTCATTACAACTGAGCTGCTTTTAATTTGCTGCCTCCCTTGAGTGCCATTACAGCCTGTGCGTCAGATTGGTGATGTAATAAAAGGGAGATGGCAGGTAGGTTGATATCTGACTCTACCTTTCAGGAGCCAGAGGGACTTAAGAGAAGCTCAGTGTTTTGACTGAAGAAAAGGAGTAAACAAATCAGGCATCCCAGTTCATTTGAAATGTCCCCTTTCCTGTTATAAAACAGCCAGATTGAAGCTGCTTTTCTCCTGGTGAATAGCAAATATTAATACATATTAATATTCAGAATGGGTGGTGTGGGTCTGGAACAAGCTGCAGTTGTTGAAACTGATACTCTAGATCCTCAGATTATTTAGTATGAAGCAGCCAAATGAGCTGAATAGGCCAAAATACCTCTTCTCATTTGAAACCTTTCTTACGTTCTTATTAGGAAAGGTAGTAGATCCCTTTTATAAGATGCACACAAAAAAATGTGGTTTTCTAGTGGTTTTCAGTTTATGGATCGGGACCTACAGTAGTGATGTGAGTTATGTGTATATGGGTTGCAAGTAGCTTGCCTGCTTTAAGAATGAAATTGGAAAATTATTGTAAAATAGCAAAAACACAAGTTAAACATATTTTACTAGGAAGAAAGCTGGGAAACGAGTGCCTAACATTAAAACAGGAAGCACCTGTACATGTGCCATTATCATCATCATACAGTAGCTGTGTTTTTTCATCATTGGCATTTATTAGTTACAAAGATCAAGGCCTAATGTGATTTACAATCTTCCTGTATAGTATACCTGTCTGCAGTCTCTCTGTGCAAAAAACCAAACATACACAGCCATTCCACTACAAATTCTCTTTCAGATGATTTGTAGTAGCATGTAGTAGTAACTTGTAGTACCATTACTTATAAAATCAAAGGTAGAGTGGGTTACAATTTATTTTACATATAACATGACCGTCAGGTTAAAGGCTGAGAAGCACTGGTCTATATTATCCCATAATTTCAAACCAAACATTAATCCTTAGCTTGGGGTAGTAAAACATAAGATGGAATAAAATAACTTGAATATAATTCTTATGTTCGGTATATTATTTCCAGGAATAGATTCCATTCTAAGCAAAGAAGTGAAGAAAATCTACTTTGTGTGTGAGGTTAGCTCAGTATGAGAATATTTACCTATAACTGAAATATCAAAATAATGTTGTTTGTTACAATAGGTCCTTTATGAGTGACAAAACAGAAGATGTATTGTAATTGTATAAAGGAGGTCTGTGACTGAATAAGAGCAAGACCTATATGAACACTACAAAAAGTTTTTTCATTTCTGCATCCTGAGACAAAGGTAATAACCTACTGTATATTCATGAACTATGTAAAGTAATAAAGATCAGTATTTCTTATCAAGTTTAAAGAAAAACAACAATATAGCTTTTACATATATAATAAATGGTACAGTCATCCCTCACTTTTTGCGGGTTCGTACTTCGCAGTTTTGTTTATTCGCGGGTCGCCCCCCAAAAACATTTTGGGGGAGTACAGGGCAGGCGACAGTGTTTCCACGAGCCCGCGTGCGTGGCGCATTAGTCCGCCTTTGTGCCTTTTTGCGTCTGCATTTCATTGTTCGAGTGAAGTTTTTTGTGCCCCATATCTGTTATTTTTATTAAATATGGGACCTAAACGTGCTTCTAGTTCTCATGGTAGTAATCCTGGACATAAAAGACTCCTGAAAGTGATGACTTTGCCACAGAAAGTTGCAGTTTTAGACACGTTAAAAGAAAGAAAATGGCATATATCATTTATTGGGCAGAAAAACTAGTTATTCATTTGTAACCAAGACATTTATGCCTTTCCTTCGTCTCCCCCCTCCCTTGCCATGTGTCGAAAAATGCAAAAATCAAGCAATATGCTCTCGAATGTTCTCTTAATTACCCTCGATTAGAAAACGAATGCTAAAATATTGGTTTTTGGGGACCGGGGTTGTTTTGGAGAGGAGGCTCAATTATTTGCAGATTGTTTTTATTTTTCGCAGGAGGTCTTGGAACCTGTCCCCTGCGAAAAGCAAGGGATGACTGTACATGGGTGGCATGGTGGCACAGTGGTTAGCATTGCTGCCTTGCAGCACTGAGCCACTGGATTCAGTTCCTGGGGTGCTGGTGTGTCCACTGGTGTCCCATCCAGCGTGTATCCCTCCGTGCGCCCATTGCTTGCCGGGATAGGTTCCAGTTCCCCCACAACCCGGTATTGGATAAGGCAGATACAAAATTGATAGATTGATAAATAATACATAATTGTGATATTTGTTAACAAAACAATGACCTCCAGTAGATATACTGTATCAAAGCTGCCTTCCTACCCAACAGCTGCTCTTTATAAACAGTATTTTTTTGCAGCTTTCTCTTTTAACAGAACCTTCTTGCTTTCCTGTCAGGGTTTGTAATTCACAACTGGCAAGTGGTTTGAAGTTTTGAATTAACCTGGGGCTAGTCTACAATCTGTTGTCATCTGTGAACAAACCAGTTCTTACAGTGCCATAGTTTATCTCCACAAACAAATGAGCACAATCCATTAAAGATCCAGTTGTGTCTGTGCCCAGGCTAAGAAAAGTCTGTGGAAAAACTCTTATTTTCACGGTGTGTAGAACTGTAAATACTCAGAATTAAATTAAAAAACAAAGCAAACAAAGTTAAAGTGTGTCGTGTTCTTAGCTGTACAGCTAAGAGTACCTGTACTTTTTCAAGTAAATACAGGTGCATCCAGGATTATAAACAGTTTTCAGAAGCCAAGAGAAATATCTGTAGAAGAAAATAATTTCTCGAGGGATCAGATGACATTAGAAAGTTTTTTGTAATGCTGCATTTCTGGGTCATGCAACTCATAACACCCTAATATCAGAATATTGGCAGCTGATTGTTGAGTCCATGTTTTGAAGCATGTTGTGGCTTGTTTGGAAATGACTATAGAAACAGGAGCCAGTAATATTTTTACAAAACATTTAAGCAATTAGGTATTTAAGGACTTTGGTTGTTCTTCATATTTTTAGCTCTTAGTTAATTAATGCACAAGGACTGACAATAACTACACCTGCTAAAGTATAACAGATAGCTTTCCAGTACACTGCATTACTCTCCAAGTGACAGTGACACAGTGAAAAGATGGATACAACAGATGTCTGCTTTTCAAAAATAATATTTTCTTTCTTCTTCTTTTGAAGCCAACTGATCTATCTTAGAATATCCTGTACATTAAAGAGAAAATAAAAGTAGAGTAAGTGACAAGGGCTCTATTTATTTGTTTTTTTTCATATCATCATTGTCAGTAGTTAAGACGACCCTAATTAAGACAAAGATTTAAAGTAATTTGATTTTAATTATTGCTTTAACCCACTTGGCTCAGTGAACAGCAGCCTGACCATAAGGAGAAGGCCGCTGTAACCTCCCATTAGATGGAATGAGCCAAGGAGCTGCAGTGAGGGTGATGATGGGGTGAAGGGAGAGATACAAAGCAACAAACTTTGGGAAGCTGATAGAAACCTAAAGCTAATGTTTAGGTGACCAGACGTACGCAAGGTTAGAGCCATCTTTATCCCAAACTTTTAATATAGACTCCAATCTAATGATAGTTTACTAATTAGGAAAAGAATAACATAAAATATTCATTTTTTTGGTTTGTTTTTATACTGTAAATGTCCACTAACATAGAACTACTGTATAACAAATTACAATTTTTCCTAAAAATGCTTGCATCTACAGTAGTTTTAAGCAATAGGTAACTCATATGTAATCCACCACTAACAAACCATTACATTACTTTGTTTAATCGACAATGTTCCTTATATAGTATTGCTATTATGACCAATTAGGATCAGTGTCAGCATTAGAATCATGCTTTGATACCATATGAGGATGGAAAATGGCTTTTCTGGGATCAGCCACTCGGCTTTTCGGGGAACACGTTCTACCTCGCTAGGAGAACTGCAATAATAATACAATTTTATGAAGACTTCTCAACAAATGTAAAGCACTGGACAGTACCTCACATATAATTAACAACAGAAAAAAAACAAATGTGAAAAAGCACAGTGAAATGACTTAGTGAAACCAGGAGTAAAACTAGATCTTATAATGTATAAGGCTGGTTTTGACTGAGTTTTGAAAATGTAAAAGATTAATCTTCTCTAAATTCTTTAAACAATTTGGACTGTGAGTATCACAGACATACAGTATTGCTGTAGATAATAAGGCCATTGTGTGAATCCTGGTCTTCAGCTGAGTAGAAAAATCTCAGATCTGCTGAACCAAACTAAAAGTTAGATCATACAGTATGCAGTTAGTTCTTAAAAACTGAAGCAAGGCCATTCAGTGTCTTACAAGTGAATAGAAGAACCTTTAAGTGTACTTCTTTGTGCAGTTTACAGAGGACAGGAATTAAGTTTTTATGCAGAGTGTTTAGCACATAAGTCAAAGATGTCATAGATACTGAAGCCCATTTAGTTCTATGTACCCCAGTGTATAAGGCATTATAGTAGACTAATCTTGAATAAAAAAGGCTTGTCTCAATTTTTCAGCGTCAGGCAGAGCAAAGTCTGAACCAGGTAATTTTACACAGGTAAAAGAAAGATATCCTTCTAAAAACATGATAAAGGTTACAAATGAGAGTAGGTCATTCACCCTGTGTAGCCTGTTTGGTAGTTAGCAGTTTATTGATCCAAGGATATCCTCCAGCCCTTTCTTAAAAGAATCCAGGTTATCAGAAGTATGGAATTTATGATGTTCAAAAAAGGTTTCTACCATCCATTAAAGATTTAATTGCAGCATTGTCAACAAAAACACTGAAGTCCACACCTTTGCAAAGCTACAGTTGGACATTGTACACACATTGTTATGAGTATAACGTCAGTCTTGCTACAGTTTAGCTTAAAACAAACATCTGTTATATCTGAACCAGCAGCAGTAGTATTTAATCTGGTCTGCAAAAAAATGAATATTATCAGCATGACAGTGAAATGCTATGATCTGACCATGATGCATTTAAAAGCTAAAAAGTAAAAGTCCCAGCTCAGTGCCTTCTGGAACATCATAAGAAACAAAACAACGAAGATTTACAAATATGTTCCTGGTCAACAAACAGGAGCAAGACCATCAAAGGGGAGTACCAGGGATCCCTCCATAAATTTTCTTGTGGTCTAGTAGGCTGTTCTGATTGATAATCACAACTGCACTTTAATCCAGACGGAGAATATTAAGCCACTCGGAGTCAGAAGCAAATAGATTGACCACCTTAGCAAGGGCTGTTACAGTGTCTCCATCTAAACTAACTGTTTCAACGACCTCATTTGATGTAAAGTGAGACTGTAAACGAGCAACCTCCACCTTTTTCAGAATTTTTGTTACAAAAAGCAAATTAGAAGTAGGATGCTAGTTGTTAATACATGGCAGTCTTGGACGATTTTTTAACATACTGTAGGTGTGATACTGTAGATGTAGACGTTTAGATTTCAGGGACTCATTGATGATGTAGGAAGCAAATAGTCAAAGAGCTGAGAAGCTGGCTTTGAATATGGGCATAGGAATTTGATCCAGACCACAATTAGTAGTTTGTAGCCACAAGTAGTCTCACTGTAGCTACCAACTTGTTTACGTAGACCGGATCAACAGAAGTAAAGCGAGAGAAGCTTGATCCTATGAGAGGGTGTAGTCATGATTGTTATACAGTAGGTTAGGTCAGCAATGTGTTCATGTTGTGTATTGTGTTGTTAAAAGAATTGCATGATAATGTCACATTGTTCATTAGAGGGAAAAGAAGCAGACATCTGCTAACCTACAAAAGAAACAAGACACATTTTTGTAGGCGCTTGACAATAACGTGTTAGAATGCCATTGTGAACAGAATCCGCAAGCAAAACCTCATTTATTGTAAGATAGCCTTTCTGATATCCAACACAAAACCTGTCTATAAGGGCTAGTAAAACAGTTTTGTGGGCAGAAATGGCAGATGTCTGTAGGCTGGAAATGCAAACACCTTAAAACTGATTACGTCTAATGTTTTGGCAAGCAGATGTGTATAGCTGGAGTAGCTAAGAAATCAGCAGCAGTCACATACTGTAGTTAGGAGAATCCCCATACATGGAGCTTTACGTAACTTGTAAAAAAATATTTTAGCTTTTAAATTATTTCCAGATGCTATAAACAATAATATTGTGGTTTTGTTTTTACAAAAGATGTGCTCCCAAAACCATTTTTGGAACTTAAGCGTCTGTAATTACATCCCAGTGCTGTATATCTGACTGAAAGAATAACGTGTACTCAGTATCAAGGGCACTAGCTGTTTAATGTAATAAACACAGGTAAAAATCTGGTAAACCTTACCCATTTATGTAATTTCTTTGAAAAGATTAAAAAGACAGGGATGTATAGTGTTTCCTTTTTTGGGAAGATTTGATGGACATGCACGTGCATAATCAAATTATGATGAGTGTGTAATAAAAATATGATTTCTGTGATACCTGTTTTGCTTGTATACTGGCCACTGGAATGAATAGTTTTTGATTATTTCCATAAACGTGATACATTTCAGGATAAATTGCCATTAACAGAGTCTTCAAGAAATGGGTGGAATTCTGTATTAATTATCTGATGAGTGCACATTTCCAGAGGGGAAAAAGGCAATTTATTAAGGCCCTTTACAGAACCACTAAATTAGAATAATGAATAGTGTTCATGAACTTCCTTTTTATGGATCTTCTTAATAGAAAAATGTGTAGTTTTTAAGGTTATATTAAAAAACTGGGCTCCGGCCGGAGATTCATGTGTGACAAAGCAATTATAACTTACTCTGGGCTTTATTGCATGCTTGACAAATATTCCAAATATTTTTAGCGTATAACCTGGGTCGCTTTAAACAGTTATCATAGAAATGTACAGTATGAGGAATAACAACCTCCAGGTGTTATACTGTATGTATTTGATGACGTTTATTGAGTATCAGGATGCAGTGAAATGTGTCTTAACTTGCTTAGCTGAAGGCCAGTTCCCTGGCCAGAGGACAAGGAGGCTGGGCCCAGTGAGGTATTAACCAAGAGGCAGCTGCAAAGATGAAGATGGGGTGGAAGAGGGCTGAGCAAGGCAAAATGTGAAAGGAAGAGCGATTTGTATGTCATACTATATAGCTTTGAATAATTATGATTAAGAACAATGGAGGTGAAAAACCAGACTGTCGCTATCCCTCGTACTGTTAGTTCAGTTAAGAACTTCCATTCATAGTTACGTTCACATGATTGTTTTTATTTGCACAAATATGGCAAGAACAGAAAACACTAATCACTTTTTGTAAATTTGCTTTTGTGTGTGGTTTCTGCTGCATCATGTTTTAGGATGCTTTTGACTTCATTCCCTCTAAAGGCACAGTTGTACAGTCTGTTACCTGGTGTGTCAGGGCTCTGGACTCAGAGCTGGAAGCTCACCGGTTCTGTTCCCAGGGGCCCTGCTGTTTTACCTTTAAGCCCATGGTACCTGTGGGAAAACCTATGTTTGAAAATGATCAGTGATGAAAATGTTTAAAGATGAATGAAATGCCCAATTCATATCAATAATATTTCCTTATAAGTGCTAAGAGTACACAGTTAGACAATTTGGTATTGTGACTTTAATTTTGTCAAAGTACTGTTTTTTTTTAACTCAGAGTAAAGACTTGGAGATCAAATTAACTGTAGCACTGCAATTATTTGGTGAAAAGGATTTTTCAAAAAAATAATTTGGTGTTCATAAAACCAAGATTGTACTGTATACCAGTACAGTTTGAGGACCTCAAACTATTTGAGTAAGCAGTTTGACTGAAACACGTGTATCCTTTGTGTTTGGCAGGTTATTTGGTGTCACGGGGAACTGTGCAGCCTGCAGCAAACTTATCCCTGCCTTCGAGATGGTAATGAGGGCCAAGGACAATGTTTACCATTTGGACTGCTTCGCCTGCCAACTTTGCAATCAGAGGTAAGTAGAAATATCTGACTCGGAGAGCTACAGAAGATTGTTATCCAGATTATGCAGCATGTTTCAGAGATGGCCATCACCAACTGTCCCAGCTATGAGAACAACAGAAACAGGAAGGACTGTATCTTTGATTAAATACATACAGCACACATCCATTTGCAGTCTAACAGCTTTCATAGGATCCCGTCATTTTATATTTCCAAGTTATTTGTATCTTTTAGTATAAAGAATGATTCATTCCTTTTTGAAAAGAAGAAAAAGGTTGAAGTACCCAAGCAATTTTAATCTGCAATTCTTAAAGAATAATACAGACCCTTTTTATTCTGCTTATTCAATGTGTGTCGTACTTCACTTCAGAACCAGACACATACAAATAATACATGACCTAGAAAATAATTTGGTTTTGCAAGTGGCTTTGAATATTTTTACTAAATCAAACCCTAACTTACTATATTCGTTATTGTGTGAAATCCTAAAGCAACAATCTGACGATAATCTGTTTTTTTGTGTGTTTATTTTAAACTTTTGAACTGGCAAAATACTCTTCCATAAAACAGTTCAAACTTATGGGTTTTAATTCTTAAGTCTTATTTTTTGGAGACAAGTGTCTTAACATTTTACTGGCATGTTTTGCTTTGTTTCCAACTATTAATAATGTAATGAATGGTCAGGAGAAATTAGTGTTGTTTTGAGTTTTCACTTCAATTCAATAAACCATTTTTTCTTTAACTAGAGGTATGGCAAAAGTCATTTTATTAGTTCATTAAGCATGCAAATTTATTTGAGAAATTTTGATAATATAATTTAGCTGTTGAAGCAACATAGTGACATGGCTTATTTACATTGATTTTACATTTCCCTGCAACCTTCAAACAACATGCTGGCTAGGCTAATTGGTATCTCTGAATTGCCCCTGTGTGTGCTTTCCAGGGGAATAGCATTCCATCCAGGATGTAGTACCACCGTGTGCCCTATGTTTCCAAAATAAACTATGTGTAGCTCCCACCCGTACCAATAACAATAAGCAGTTCTGATAATGGATGTATAAATTGAATTACTACTGAACTTTAAACTTTAGATGAGAGACAACATGTATAACATTTGTGTGGCTTTTAAAAATAGAAAAGACATTGAAAATCTATTATTTTGTGATGACCTTCCTGTTAAAGCTTTTGGCATATGTATAAAGACGAGATGCTTATCTGCTCAAAGCCCCCATGACATTTAGTTAGTGATTTCCAGTCGCTTTCCTCTGTCCTTCATTTGTGATATTTGTGGGAGAGCAGTGTCCAAGTGTATTGAAAGGCCTGGGATCGACTGTTGTCGGCAGTGATTAGTTAAATGTGGTTTGTTCGCGTTCCCAAAATTTGTAAAAGGTAACATTATGCCCAAAAAGGTTTATAGTAAAAAATGGCTAATGTGGTTTTATTCTTCACTAGTCAGTCATTTTCCTGTTCAAGTAGCTTCTCTTCCTAGGAGTTTCAGGCAAATGAAAAGGCTGTATTAAAATGGATGCATAAAGGGTGCCAGTGAGGTTTATGTAGCTTTAAAAAACAACTTATACTGATGGGTTTTTTTACAGTGTCAGAATAATCATATTCTGAGAACTTGTGGGTCACCTTAACAGTTCTATTTTCAACTCTTTTCTTCCTACAACTACTCATAGAGGCATCAGTCTCCTGAGTCAAAGAAAGTATTTGATTTTTCACACATTGTTTAACATTATCCTCAGAATGTGGGGAGCTTGGCCTTATAAGTGAATAATCTGAGATACACTGACAAAATGAAAAGAAGCTATCTCTATTTTACTGAGAGGCATTTGAGAGCAATTTCATCTCTTCATACTCTCTGAAATAAAATATTCAATACAGTGTGAGAAATTTAGGGGAAACTGGTGGAACCATTTTTCTAATATGTCATTAGCCTCTATTTGTCCTGGAATTTCTAAAAGCATGCCTTAACATTTTAAAGCTGGGAATAAATACTGTTTGGTTTAATTTACTAACTCGATGACTAGGTTTTCACTGATTATATTGTAAAACTAAATGTACTTGGAGGATGAGTCTGCTGACCTCCGTCTGCCAAAACAAGAACATGGTGCTCACTGTACTTTAATATTGTTCAAAATAACAATTACAGATGTTGATCTGTATTTATTAATGAAAGAAATAGTGATCACTCTCCATTGGGTAACTGAACATTGTCATGGCATTTTTCCATTCATTGGAAAAATGGAGAGTAGGACAAAGGATTAAAGCCTTTTATGAATGACCCACATGAAACATATAAACAAAATGTCCTTTGAAGAGCATGCTTCCTCAGCATGACAGAAAACATGTTCCTCAAATGTGCTCACCCATTCTCTGTACATATATGGACACTACTCCAGCATGCTAACCACACCTTGAGTTTACCCTCATAATCGGAGATTGATATCATTATATACAGTATCTGGGCTGTAGTTTTCTGCAAACTACTGTTGTAACACTTGCATGTTAGAATACCCCAAGTACATTATTTGATCAGTGGTGACAAACCTCTACCCACAAAAATACATATTTTTTAGGAGGTGGGGAGAGTTTTTGTTCTTGCTCAGACCATTCTGCCTAATGACAAAATCATACAAAGAACAAAATTCTGGTCTCTGATCCAGTACAATGTACTCCTTACAAAGAGGTAATCAGATTCTGTCAAGAAAATAGAGTAGATGTTGAATGTTATTTTCTGAAGGCTTTTACAATATTATCCTGTTTTATATGGATAAGTAAGTATAAGTACAAGTATTTAAAAATGGAACTTGAAATAAATCAGCATTCAATATAATAATTGAGAAACCATTACACATTTCATAAGAGACAGCAACATTTACAGTAGTTAAGAAATAATTTGATATATAAAAAATGCAGCACTAAACAGAATGCCAAATATTCTCTGTCAAAATAAGCTAAGACGCCTTTCTGTCTTATACCACAGCTTAGATAAAAAATATATTAGAAATATATTCAGCATCAAAAATATTTTAGATTTTCAAAATATGTAGTGGCACTGTGTAAACAATGTAGGCTACAGATAATATCCCAATTATAGTACATTTAGAAATCACCTGTAATTTGAGTATTATATTTGCAAAACATCAATTTTTATTCCGGAGATCGTAAAAAAGAGCTTTTTTATTAATGAATCCTTGTTGCTTTCGCATTAAGTCTTTTCACCACTGGAAGGTGTTGACTGCAAAAAACATTCTAGATGTTAGACTTCTACCTTCAGCAATTAAGCAACGTACAACTCTGCTTTCGTTAGTACAGAAGCTCATATATTTCAGTGCCGCGCTTCATTTAATACAAAGTATATTGGCCCTGGATATCAATGGTGCTGGTTACGCACAATTAGCACTTAGTTATTGTCTTGTCACTTCAACCTTTAACGTAAGACAAACTTGGCTAATGCAAGAAGTCAGCTAATCTTCATCGGTCGTGCAAGGCAGACAATTTTGTTTCTCTGAATTAAAAACTGTTCAAGCTGAATACGTTTTTTTTCTTTTACATTAGGACACCCTATCAAGTGTTTAATAAAATAACCATTAGTGGGGCTCACATGGTCTGCTCTTGGTGCTTTGGCATGCACTAGATGCCCATCACAATTTCTGTGACACTTTCCCAAGATTTATGGTGAGCCAGGCAGCGTAATTGAAATCGTTTTCTGCTTTCATTTATTTTCAGTTTCCTGATGTTTTAGCTGATATATTTTGAGCTTCCTTAGTGTGATATATAGGCTGTGCTGCCCTGAAAACTCTTAGGCAAAGCTGGAAAGCCTTTAAAGCACCTTACAAAGCTGACAAAACAAATAATGATGTCAGCCAACCAAGGAGTGAGCTTCACTCGGTTCCTGGTGACAGAACACAACGGTTAAGAAAAACGCATCAATAAGACAATATGCAAATGACATCTCCCTATCGTTTGACAGAATGAAAATTCATTTGTCAGCAAAGCAGCAAGATATTATCTTTGTATACACATGTTGTCTAGCTTGTCAAAGGTATTTTATTGTTCTGAGCCAAGTTTTTGATTGCCTCACAAAGTTCTGTGGACACGTGCTGAAAAAAGTAATCTTAGTAAAAACAGATTTGGCACAATAGGTTAGTCATCATAAAAGTTTTTTTTTTCCTCTCTCTGTAGTTACCTTCTTGCTTGGCAGCTACGTACAGAATGTACAGGAAAAAACATGAAGTGCCACTCATCTTTAATGTAAACTACAATACAAAATGGAGCAGAATTTGGAAGCTTTGATAAGGTTGAAAACATACCTAGACTTCCTACAGCGTGTCAATGTGTGTCACGCAGAGTTTGGAGCAGCAGAGCCTCAAACTTATAACAGAAATACACATATAGAGGAAAGGGAAAAGACATATTACTGAATCCTGAACTTCAAATGGTCTAACAGCCAGTACAACACTGTATATTACTTTGTCCACAGTTGCTTTCAAGAAATGTTTTCACAACAGTTACTGTATTTTTGAGACATTCTCTTAGCACATACAGTAAAAATGTAAGCTGGAATGATAAATAATGACCATGTATAAGGAAGTTATTTTTCCAATGTGGAAAAAAATGATGTATTTGGGGTGGAGCAGTGGCACTGTGGATAAGGATCTGCGCCTGTGGCTGGAAGGTTGCCGGTTCAAATCCTGCGGCTGGCAGAGGAATCCTACTCCGTTGGGCCTCTGGGCAAGGCCCTTAACCCCAACTGCTCCAGGGACGCTGTACAATGGCTGACCCTGCGCTCTGACCCCAAGCTTCTCTCCCTGTCTGCGTCTGTGTCTCATGGAGAGCAAGCTGGAGTATGCAAAAAAAAGACGAATTCCTAATGCAAAAAACTGTATATGGCTAATAAAGTGATCTTATCTTATCTTCTAAAACAGTTACATTTAAATCTTTTCCAATGTAGTGTGATAAAATCTTAAATACTAATTACGGTTTGAAACATTCCCTGAAAAGGTTATTTAAATATGCCCCAACAATACCTTTCATGACATGAATGTTGATTTTCCTTTACAAAAGAAATTAAACTCAACTGATAGGGAGATGTCAATCCATCTACTCCATTCCAGAATTTTCATACAGCCAGCTCCAGTAACTGCTCTATTGATCCTGCTGATTAGCATACAAAAAATCTAAGTTAGTATTAAAATATTAAGGATAAGACAGCAGGGAAATCGTGAGCTGAGCACATGGTGTCAGTGTATTGAAGATAATATCCCCTGTTGATGTCATCATGGATAACATGAAGGCCAGGATCAAATTCTTAAGAATGACAGATGATCACATGAAGTTAAATGTCCCTGATCAACTTCAAAAGAAGGAATATCATTGCCTAGAAAGCCCATTTTGTTGCCTAAGGATTCCCAATCAAAGGCTGAACCAGAGTCTGAGCAGTGGAATCAGGAATCCTGACGTAAGAGGTTCTGCATTCAGCGATCAGTGGACAAGGCTGTGGCAACTGAAATTCAAAGGAAGTCAGAAAATTTGACTATAACCATACAGACTACTATTACCTAGAGTATTATGACAATTTGTTGACAACATAAATTGAGACAACCCATGCGGTATGCCTTTCCAAGCCTGGTCCCCAGTGGTTATTGTCTATTTTGTCATCTGAAGACTCGCCTTTATGATGTGAGGCTTGTAGCTTATAGAATCCTGAAGATGTCTTATGTAGGCCAAGGTAGAGGGGAAATTGATATGTTTTGTTGTTATAGACAGTTTGTAGAAATACACTTACAATATTGAGAAATTAGATTTGGTAGCTAAAATAGGCAATTCAGACAGCACTGGATTTTGAAATTGCAATGAAATAGAATTTTAAATATCAAATTCTAGAATAAATTAAATAAATAAAAAAAATAACAATAGAAAAAGTGTTCTTTACTTTTATTGTAAATACTCATGTTTATTCATGTGTGTTGCTGTTTGTTTACAGTTACAGTTTTGAGCGAGTAAGTAACTATCTTTTGTTAATAATGTTAAAACACAAAGCCTAGCTTATAATGACTTTTCGCAAACAAATCATTAACATTGATCAGCTGTTCACTCTGGTCATTGGCAAGGATAATAAACCTTTGATCAGGGTAATAAATTTAATGCACATGATCATTAAACACCAGCATTAATTTCAGCAAAGGTGTAATTTCTTAATTTAAAAGCTAACATCACTCCATTTCAGGTTCATTTTAAAATTCTTTTGCAGTATCCCAGTGACTGTGGAGTCATATGGTCACCATAGACTTGATCCTTTTTAAATACACAGTTTTACAAAGTTGATCATTAAGTTACATCATTAAGGGCTACAAAATCATGTGCCTAATTGTACTCTGTAGTAATAGCTCGGTTTCTGTTACATGATTTGTAAAGAGTATGCACAGTATGCAGGGCATCCCAGTATTTTTATTTTTTCACTACAGTGGTATTAATGCCTTAATTACTTAGCTATTTATGAAACTAATCAAGCAGATTACACTGCACAGACATATATTTACAGAATTAACATGTCATATTTGTTTCATGATAAAGCTTGTGTTCACATAGCTCTTTCCTAGTTCTTTTCAAGCTCCCGTACAACCAACAAGAAAATCGGTCGCTCCATTTGTCTCACATTCCAATCTTTTCCTGAGCACATCCGTGCCATAGCAGCGTCTCATTTGAAAATCTTTTAGCCTGACTAACATTAAAGGATATGCATCCAATAAAGCAATCTAATCTATCTGACAAATGGCAAAAAGATTTCTAGTGGAACATCATTAGAAATTTACTATCTGATAAACAGAGTCTGCGATCAGAGGTCATCTGGGTCATGATGTGTAATTATGTGTAGTTTTACCAGGTCAGCTGCAGCTGACATCAGCGTTTGAAGGTTAAATTACTGCAATCAAGTATGTACTGTATGTATAGCAGTTTCCGTAGTTCCTTTTCTTGGTGAATCTACCATAGAAAATATAAAAAAATAAAATACAGCACTGTGTATTATATACATTGTTTTACTTAATCAAAGTTGTGTCTGAGTGTGAATCTGTTCTGATTTTAGATAACTCCACAGCAAATGTTGTGTTTGTCTTATACCTGTGTTCATACAACTTGTGGCTAAACATGAACTGTTTCATGAGAGAAAGACAAGCTCAGTGAGAAAATTTCCACTTTTCCACTTTTTATATCATTGATTCAAATCTATGTGGTACCAGAATTGGCAAGCTACTCTGCCTTTGGTGAAGCTCACCCTGGAGGGGAGAACATTCATTTTCTGTATCTGCAGACTCCAATTACTGGGTAGATACTGTACCAATGGAATTGTTTGGTCGATGAAGTCCTTTTTTTTTTTTTTACCAGATTGCACTGATGTTGTACTGCTTACCTCTAGATTAAACAACTATAAATCCAATTTTCTGATGATGAACCTAAGCAAAAGATTGAGGTAAATCCAGAAAAGCCGTGCTTGCATAATTGAGGTCACTGAGGTCTCATCTAGGGACTCTGTCGGTTGAAACTTTCAGCTCACTATGTAGTTGAATCCTGGAAGACATGGCACAATTGGGTGATATTTCTCCTTTGAACATTCAGCTTCTTTTCAAAACATTTCACCAGAGTTAAACTTGCATTGGATATTTGTTTGGGGAGGTGCTTAATGTTATAAAACGGAATGTGAGAGAAGTGTCTAAGTACTATTTGTTTTGTTATGGATCCATTTATATATATATTTGGAATTGTCAGTTGTGTTCTCCATGTCTCGGCTTACAGTTGCAGATTGATCTTGTAAACCTTGTGCCTCTCATCTTCTGACATGTCACTGAAGGTCCAGACCCAAGGCATTTTGCTCACCTGCAGCACTGTAAGTGCCCAGGAAGCTACAGAGATCCCTGGCTGACTAACCTCACTCGTCAGGATCAGCCACAAGAGCATGTTTGTACAGGTTGAGCCAATGGGGAGCCCGTCTCAGTAGTATTTGGAACTCTGAGTAATAGGATCAAGATATTGGCCTCATAGCTGTACCTTCTGTGGTGGATATTTAATAATACTTTTGATAAATAAGACACCTTTCCAAGCTCTAGAATGCAGTACTCAGTGCTAAGAAGAAAAAAAGACAAAAAAAAAGTACAACAAAAAGAAAATTAAACAAAAACATACTCTACAGGATAAACTGTAAGGCAATCAGAAATAGCCCCTAGTAAGAAGGTGAATAATATTAAAGAAGAAAGACAGTTGGTCCAGGCAGTGAGCATTTTTTCAATATTGCATGTCTACATAAAAACTACTGGATATTTTTGGATGACTGATATTTTTAAGCCTGAAACCAGAAAGTGATCAGCAGCATCTACTGGCCTTAGCTACTGCTGAACTCTCCAGGGCTCTCACAGATTGTTACTTCAGCATTCATAGCATTAACTGCATAGAAGCTGAATCTAGTCTTTAACTATAAAAAGGTTATTGGACATGTTAGGAACTTTTCCACATTGTGTTTACTAAATCAATTTACAGCACGAGCAAAATCAAGAAATATGTGAAGTTTACCATATGTTTCTTTTTCTTTTCTGTTACTTCGGATGTGTATATACCATTTTTACATACTGTATACATTCTTACTGTAATTTTCAGACTTTCAGTATGTTTTCTACAAGCTAGAAGCTTCCCTTACAAAACATACTGGTACAATTAAGAATTAGTGTCATAAGGTCAAATGTGTTTTGAACTGTATGGTATCTTAATCATAATTAGATTTGGTCTTGGAGAGATTTTCTTTTTCTTTTGTGCAAAACACTTGTTATTTTGTGAGAGATGAAAATGATTACTGTACTGTAGTTAACGTGTGCCTTGAGGGCATGTGGCTGGCATGTCAGAGATCTGAAAATGTGTAGCTTTGTTTCAGACGTTGCTTTCTAAAGAAGACTGAATGCTTTGCATTTTCTTTTGTCATATACTGTAGGTGTTAACAGAAAAAAGACTAATTGGTTAACAAAAAAGAGAAGAAAGCAATTAGTTGGTTTTATTTATCAGCTAACGTATATACCAGTCTCAAATGCTGAACTTATTAAATATGACCACAGGTGAAATGAAATACTGTATACATTTATTTCATTTTAATTAATGTAAAATGTATTTAAATTTAATTTTGCACAACCTACAGTATGTCTTAATGGTTACTTAAAATAAAGGTGTTGCATTGTCACTCTTAATATTACTACAGCTTACTACAACACTTTGGACACAGCATGTTCTTAAAGAGCCTCAAATAAATATGAAAGACACTCTACATATTAATCAATTAATCCAATTCCATCATTGTGGTACGGTTACCTTTTTGTTTCATTGTTGTATTTCAGCTTTAAACATACATGATTGACTAGCTACAATTTACAAAAGTATCCCTGAGCTTTCTTGTCTAAAGAAGGCAAACAAACACAAGGGCCAAGGAGTGAAACCAACTATCTTTGGGGCTTGAAACTAGAGTATGGAAGGTGCTCTGAAGCTCTTTGTTGTCATTTTCTGGGATGTCTGGATTTTGTGTTTCAATTTGCACTGCAGTATATTTGTCCAGATGGTCTGAGAAGTTAAAATTCAGCTGTTACTTAAGCAACAAGCATTCTTTTGTTTGTAAAACAAGTGAAGGGAAAATACTACCCAATACTGTCAAAAGTGAATTACAGAAATCTGTCTGTAAAACATGTTTAAAATCACTGTTTATGTAACAAGCAGAAATTTATTCCACACTTGAAAGTAGGAAGAAAGGACACTACGTTTCAGCTGTTGAGGTTTTTCCAGGTGTGTGAGAAGAAAGCAACTTAAGACTCAACAGCCAAAATATTTTTTTTCCTTCTTTCTACTTTTCAGTGTTAAATAATTATTCTCTATTTGTTCCTTTCCAGATCACATGCTGACATACTGTAGCTCCCTACTCGCTTTCTTTAAGTAGGCAATTGCTTTATTATATAAACATTTAATGGCACATAAAATAGTGAATAAGGTAAAAACATGAAAATTGTACTATGCCTACAGTACATACTGTACTCATACACGTGCCTCATAATGTCCGTGCACCATTATAAACGGTATTCATAAGGTGTATACAGAAGCAATTTAAATATCTTAGTACCTCATCTAGAGTAAAAGAAGTAAGCTAGTCTGGGAAAAAAAGCAGTAGTCCATGCACTATTTTAAAAACACAGAAACTATATGCCCCATTGTTTTATAGTCTTACTGATATGGGGACTTTAATCTAAAAATAACAGAAAAATGTTACATTTAACCTCAGAATCACAGAAGGCAGGTAATGGTTTGGCTGAGATGTGCTGCTTTGGTGAAAGTCCCTGGGGCAACTTGAAATGTTTTCCTTAGGTGGTTAGAAAAGTAAAGTGAAATAAAGACAAGTGGAGAAACTGTATCCTCAGGTAAACAATATCTCCACATTTGTGGAGACCTTGTAGGACCCTCACTGCAAATAAGATAAGCTGCCCCAAGGACATCTTGTCAGACTGTTTCATTAAACTTAATCTTAGCTTGGCTGCAATAAAAAAGGTCAAAACTGACTTACATTCACTTTTAAAAATAACAAAAGGTCTTGGATGATGGTGATGCCTTAAGTAATGGCTGTAGACCTAAAATGAACAAACCTGAGCACAACACATCACTAAACCAGCCATTTCATGCTAATGAAGAACTGTCTGTGGAAGACTGTATAAGATGCTCAATAACTCATTTTTCTTGCTGTTTCCATTTCCAGGTTTTGCGTGGGTGACAAATTTTTCTTGAAGAACAATATGATCCTTTGCCAGACAGACTACGAGGAAGGCTTAATGAAAGAAGGCTACGCGCCCCAAGTTCGCTGAGCTTGGCTTCAAAAGAGACACAGAAAGAAGACCTGCAGTTTGACACCAAAAGCACTAACTCCTTCTTAGCATTCTCCCCACATGTACATAACAAACAAGGCAGGGATTCGTTGTATAGATTAGCTATAGGGACAGACAAAAGCAAAGTGGAGACCTGGCTCAGATATGAAGGACAGAATGGGATTTGGTTTGTTTGGGATGACTGCTGGCTTCATCTCTCCCACCTCAGCCACCAACACAGGCCTTACTGGGATCTGCACACACTGTAGGTCTCTCCTTGAGCTCTGGCAACTGCTTCTGTGCTTCAGGGGACAAATTCATAGAAATAAAGAAAAACAGGATGCCAACTTTGCAATCTTATTTTATTTTTTACGGGCACTTTTCCTGTGCTTAGCCACAGAGGTGAGGGAGATGCAGTCTAGCCACCTCCCATTCTCAGGTCTAGTGGGTTTTACCAGGAGGTCAGGTCATTTTCAGTCCACATAACGCTGTTTATTCATATCCTGGTACATATTTGTGTCATTCTAGTCTCAATCTGCCCTGATGCTGGACAAGTTAAAGCCAGTACTCGACAGAAATGTGTTACAGTGAAAGTTCACAGGTCTCGATATTTAGCAAACCTTCACCTGCCTTTGTCCTGAGTGTTTCCCATGCAGTTGTCCACAGTGTCTTTATCTGCTCTTTTGCTTGCATGAGTCCTGTTGTTTATCTACCCATAAGTGACTGATGAAGGGCTGGTGGTTTCATTCTTTTTTCTACTGAAGTATTTTTAACCCATTAATGTAATAATAGCTTCACTCCTTAAGAGCAGATACTGTACTTGAACTGAATCACTGCTGCTCATCTACACTATATTGCTGCCATGAATGAGAAGCCTCTCCAGGGTGTTGCTTTATTACAATATTCAGAATGACCAGTTTGTCCAATCCGTTGCCTTAAGACACTGTTTGCTTATGGGAAAATAATATCTGCCGTATAAAATACAGAGCATCACTATTTCTATAAACTACTGTGTTAAAAACACAACATGCACAAGGCAGGCAATGTTTTTGCAAAATAAAGAGACCAATAAATTTTCACTTTAAATTGCAGCTGTAAATATATAAGATTTTTCTTTGCTTGCTGTTGTATATGATTGGTTTTTATGTGTCACACGGCATGAGATGTTTATTTTCGGACTACTCTTGTACATACTGTATTGTAATAATTTTAAGCACAAATGTAATACAGTTTTATTGTGTTACTATTTGTGTAATTTCTTTCTTTTTGCCTTCTTTGTACTGTTAGTATTTAGTACAATTATTGTTCAGGTTTATTGTAAAATTGCCGCTTTCTGTACTGGGAAATTTTAACGGAGCTGTACCTTTCTAGTAAAAGAGTTTAACAGCATTGTCCCCTCTATTTGATTAAGGTGAGACCTCAGGACAAATGGGGTAAAATTGCTGAAATTCAGCCAGCCAGGGGTCTCTTGGTAATAGCAGACATTGGTTCCAGTTACAGTATATTGTACAGGAGCTTTTTGAATTTCTACAGAATTCCCATTTAATTAATGTAACTTATAGTTCACATCTGTAGCTGTCCCGTACCATACTTTATCATTTAAAAGTGCTGATGAATTGATATGTTCAAAGAATATTGAAAAGGACAACTAAAGAACATAGAACATATCATAAATGTTCACCTTTAATTTATTTTACAGAATTTTGTATACAGTCCAACTTACAAGCCAATAAATACAATTAATTCAGTGAGACATTTACACATAGTGTTCCTGTGTTTTCGGTGTGTTTCCTGTCATGTGACTTTGACTTTAACTTGCCTTTGGCCAATTCTATTTTCTGGATAAAATCCTGAAACTCTGCTTATACTTCACGTTTCAGCCACTGAGTGTTCTGCCTCATCAATCCCTCAAGCAGAGTTCACAGGTGATGCTGATCACTCTAATCACAGAGTGAGTTAACCCAGTTAACTCACCTTTAGCCCTGCAGTTTAAA
The DNA here is from genome assembly GCF_055471065.1 of Atractosteus spatula. NCBI lineage: Eukaryota > Metazoa > Chordata > Actinopteri > Semionotiformes > Lepisosteidae > Atractosteus > Atractosteus spatula. The sequence goes on along the minus strand of NC_142713.1, from coordinate 29,718,635 downwards.
AATATATGTGCATACGGTTGACCATTTTACTTTCACAACTCGTTGAATGAGAGATCTAGACAATATTCTTTTCAATAGAGTAAAGATGTGTGTAGTGTGCAGTCATCACATAAACATTCAATAAAAATGTGTTCTCAATACAAGTATTCAGAGGACAATCAATACATTTTGCTAAATTCAGATCTAGTGAAAACACAATGATGCAAATTGCACTTTAAAGGAAGATTTGTTTATGTAAAATAAACACCGAAAGCGCAGAGCACTGTACCTCGGAAACACCTCCTAATAAAAAACACTTTCTTAGTTGTTAAACTGACCATGAAAAACTCAAAACTCTCGAAAAGATGTGATTGTATCGTTCAGCAGACGAGAGGCTGCTTGGCCATCTTGTGCAGAGGACATTTTGAGTCTCCAGGGTGTCTCCTGAAAGGCAATATTTAGGGTTACATAGCATATCTGGCATCTGCAAAAATGGAGGATTGAAATAAATGTACTACAGTGTCCAAAATAATGGAACCCTTTGTCACTGGGTATCAATACAATTTAATTTACACCAAGAAATGTCTATCAAGCACGTGTCTGTAAACACGTTTAGACCAGAACTGTGCTACAGCTAGAAAAACAGGTAAATTGTGAATAAACAGCCATTTTTGACAATTAGTAGCACTTGATATGAGCAAGATCACTTTGATAACTAAAGATAGATAAAATATGGGTACATAAGCCTCACATAGGTCACGTTTTAATCATGAAGGAATATGGTGCGTGCTCCCAGAGCAAATAACAGGAATTTTAACAGCTCCTTCAATTGACTGACTAAGCATTATGCAAACCTGTAGATTACAAAGTTGTCACCACCAAAGACACCAACACTTGGCATCAGCTGAAAGAAATGCGAGAGAAATTGGGACAGATCCAAATCAAGGCTGAAGCCTAGAATGTGTCTTGCATGAACTTAATTAAAAAATGCACGTTCTAATCATAAAGTAGCCGGTAGACAATTAAATCAACTTATTAAAAGCCACCGAGTGTTAACTCGGTTAACAAATTGTTCAGTCTGGACAACGTGGAAAAGTAATCTGAACGGTCATGTTGTAGAAAAAGGAAATCAAATCGGGGGAAAGAAACATTATCAAATCTCATCACTTACCGATGTTGTGACCTCATTCAGAATATTGTGCACTGGCACAGCGTACAGTACAATAGCAATAATTCTACTGTGATGGAAGGAGGCCTGAGGAGGGGGATGACCAACAAGGCAGAAAGACGTGTAGACAGGTGAAAACAGCAGGAATAGCTCTGGACCAGAAAAAGACTATGGGAAGACTTAATGGAGGTACCCAAAATTCTGAAATGGAGTATCAAAATCAACCCAAACAATCCCTTCAACAACAGCATACATACAGTATAGTAGTACAGTACTGGTGCCAGAGATCAGAGATCTCACCTCAAGAAGATCGATTACTAAGGACATACTGTGTATCTAAAGAGTTGTGTATGCTCCAAAGTGCCAGTGCAGGCTCTGGATGCTTATTCTTTATGATCTCTCAAGAAACAATTTGATATGGGTTTTGGAGCTACTGCCAACGAAAATGGCTTCTGTGTTCTCAGGTACAACAGTATTTCTTACAGAGTATTTTTTTCAGAAAGAAATTAACCATTTTCTTCAGGCTGGGGGGGGGGGGGGGTCAGTTATAAAAGAAGTGTAATTCTAAAGGCCATCAATTTTTAATCTGCAGTGGGTGGCAGCACACTGAAAGGAATCTGTCAAGGCGTCTGAACGTAGCTACTGTCATTGTTCCTTATTTTCAAGGGGATGGAATTCTCAGGTTCCCGTTTCACAACTAATGTTTTTTCAAAGCTGAACAATGGGTGGCAAAGCACAGGGGCATTATATTCAGTCTTAAATCCCAAAAGTTGGTTTCATTATGTGTTTTACTTTGTTACATTGTGAACTATTTTGTAGTAAGGTGATTCAATGGCATAAAGGACTTGCTCTCAGCTTTGCTAAAACCATAAAAAAGGGAAAGAACAGAGGACATATAAAAAGACCTGCAGTACCATTCCAACATACCTGTGTCCTTGTTAAATAAATAAACAATATGCTTTTACACTCCCATTTAAATATTGCCCTGTGTTGTTCCTCTACTATCATCATCAGTATACTTGGAATGCATTGATACAGTATTTTAACACATTTATCCTCGGTGCTAAAAAACATGAAATTTATAGATGACTTCAATGTACTATGCTGGTCTTGTCTGATACATTGAGAAGTCAAACCAAGTCCAATGAAACCAAGCTGAAGAATAATTGAGGTGATGAATTCCTTCATTTAAACATGTTTAAATGTTTAAACCACTGGATATCACTCGACATGTTAGACATCACTTAACACAAAAGAAACGTGCAAATGTGTGAAAATTCCAAGAAAGCATTCACTACATTGAATTTTGGCTTTTACATTCCACCTTTTCCTCAGTAACAGTTAATAATGGAAAACTATTGTGATAATGTGAATCAAAAGTATTAAGTGCATTTTGTAAACTTCATACGTATAGTTTATTGAAGATTAATTCGCAAATACATTTTGTGAAGCATTCGTGTTTAATCACAGTTTATAATGTAATTCACGAGGAATCACGCCATCCAAGAGTCAGATGTTTCATGAATGTTTCTTAAGTATTTAAGTTTTGGCTTAAGCTCCTTAAGGTTAAGGGGCATCCTCTTGGCCACAGGACGCGGAGGCTCGTAACCCCAAAAGGAAACAAGTGAGCCCCAGAAAAACCAATGCAGAAACTAACACAGAAGGAACGTAGAGGCACAGCATGGGAATGCATACTTTATGTTAGGCATTAAAAGCTGTAGGACTCCTGCTGACTGTGCTGTAGGTAGGATGTCATGTAGATCCCAGGAGATGGCAACACAAGCAACAGGGACAGAGAGGGGGGAAGCTGGGGCCAAAGGTACCAAAAGTGTTGAACACTGGGAATAGCAGCCAAAGGAAATACAGTCATTGAGTCAAAAAGAAAAGGCAGACATTAAAAGCTATAGGATGCCTTTCTTACTGAGACAGAGGTAGGACACTGGACAGACCAGGGGCTGGGGAGATGGCATCAGGAGCAGCAGGAGCTGAGAGGGAAGAACCAGGACTGTGGTGGACTTTGGGGATAGCAGCAGGAAAAAAGGCGGAATTGAAAAAACAGGTGTGAAAGTTCTTTAAGCAGATGGGCAAATCCATAGCAAAGAGTTTTTGAAAACAACAAAGCTGAGGTTCTTTCCTTCTATCTTAAGTTGTTTTAATTTTAGTTCAGAAAGTTAAGGAGAGAAACACATACAGTAAGTTTTCTTTTACTTCTGTCTTTTTGGTTGTTTAACTTCAATGGTTTTGTTTAATTCAATCATAAGAAGCATGGCCCACCTGTTGAATTACACATGAGACAAAATGAGAAACAAGTAGAGTATATTAGTTTTTTTTTTGTTGATTGGACCACAATCCACGTATAAAGATATTTTAATGCGTGAGGCGAACACAAGGCAAGTAGTATATTTTTCTTTTATTCTTTATTTTTTCACATTCCTTCTTTGTTGTTTGGAGCACAGTCCATGTACATGAATGGCCGTATAAACGGCTGACCCTGCACTCTGACCCCAAGCTTCTCTCCCTGTCCGTGTGTCTCATGGAGAGCAAGTTGCGGTATGCGAATGAATGCAACAGAAATGCAAGAAGTATTAAGACATATTGAGACATTTCTGATCTTCATCTAGTCCTCACCAAGTCCTAACTGTAAATACATCTATCCTTATGTGACATACAGTATAATATACACAAATTTTACTTTGTCATTATTTATTCAACTACAAAATCAGCCAACATTCAGAAGCTGTATGTGAAAAAGTAAGTGCACCCTTACTGCTTCCAAATCAGTTAAGAAGGTAAATAGATTTAGGTGCTGCTAAATAAGTTCTTACATTTGTTAACTTTCAATTCTATCAGTCCATTTATTTTTCCATCACTGTGAATCAGTAGCCCAGGTAGTCTCCACTTATTAGTTGAAATTATTATGAATGTGAAATAACAAAAGGTGTGACAAGAAATTTACAATCCACAAATGTAACGGCCTTTGCTGATTAGTCTATGTACTCAGATGAGGAATCTTGCCTTTGAATCTGATGTTCATAGTGCTGTGAAGGTGACTTTTTTATCTTTTTCGAACACTGCATGTATCCATACACAAATCTGCAAAGTCAGTTCATGCTCTGCTCTTGCCTTTTCTGGGCCTGATTATTGTAAATGCAGTGTTTGCTAGTGTCTCAAAATATTATTATTATAAACAACTTGCAGTAGCTATGAAACTCAGCCGCTCAGGTCTCAACCAAAACTAAAACACATGAACATACTGTATCTCCCGTTAGAGCTTCCTCACTGGCTCCCTCTGGATAGAAGAGGGGAAATTCAACATATTGCTGCTCACCTTTAAGAACTTTAATGTTCTGGCTCCTCACAACATCAAAGTGCTGTTAACTGCCTATAAACCTACGTGTTATTTGACTCTAGCCTTCTTTCAGTTCCTAATACTAGGTGCTGAGCCATGGGAGACTTTCAGAGTCTTTGAATTCTATTTAATTTCCTGCATTACTTTGTGTACACTTGTATCTTTTATTTATTTCATTTAATTGCAAAACACCATTAGCTATATAAAATAAGGGCTGTTACTATTAAAACTCAAAATTTCATATGATTTAATCAAATTTTGATGTTCCTAATAGCACACATTTGTTCAGCACATATTTCTTTTCTGAAGCTCATGACTGCAGAAATGTCTGTTTTTATTTCTGTAACCTCAGCTTCATCGCCACCCAAGGAAACAGCTGTAAATCATATGTAAAGTGGAGGTCAAATATGCTTTTGCCTCCAACAGTCTATTCTTTGAAAGTATTGTTGTGCTTCTGTTATTATAATGGAAATAAAAAAATACTACTCCTACCAGTTAATTTAAATGATATTGGTGTCAAACTCTGGCACATATCATCACTACTCTAGATATTGATTTTCAGGGACAGACATTACAGGTTTGCTGCAACATTTAAACTAAATTATGTATTATCCTTCAGATGAGAAAATAAAATCAAATTCTGATTTAGTCATTAAAGATCACTTGACAGTGTTCGTTAGATTAGGAGGTGTTAACGCTGATGTCCTAGCTAAATCTCATTCTGGGCATGTACAGTCTGTCCTTCCTAAAATCCCCCCTTAATTCAACTGGTGAAGTAATTTCCCACTTCTTAATCTGATCCTGATTTCTTGTGCAGTGGGGTTGCTGACCTATAATGGCTCCTACATAACACCCCATTTTGGGGTCTGCATTTCAGCAAAGAATGAAGTGGATCCCCTCCTACAGTAAAGTACTTTGAATGACTTTGGGATGAAAAACACAATATAAATGGAGCTGGTAAAAAGAAGGTAGGGAGGAGAACAAATTATAATCTAGCACTTCTGCTCTCTTATGTATAAATTCTCACTGAGTGACCACACCTCTGTGCTGCGCACCCCTCCCTGGCACCCACCCCAACTGCAGCCTTGCAGCAGCTCCCTGGTTCATTCCTTATGGCCCATATTTTCCTTACAATGACCTTATGGTCAGAACTGTTGTTTCCTCAGCTCGGCGAGTTAACGCCAAATGCAAAAATATTAAGAACACTATCACTTTATATTTCTCTTGTCTCTTTGTCTCTTACAGTTGGACTGGACTACTCAAGTGGGGGGAATTATTATTGTCATGTATAACTATTCATTGTTGTTGTCATTTCTCATATTTAAGCTCAAAGTTCACATTTTATTGTTCATTTACTGGACTGGACTGTTACACCCATATCAGGTGACTTTTCAGTTTTCTTATGAAAATTAATGCTGCTCACAAATGATGAAATGCCCAAACTGCCAAAATAATAAAAACGTTTACAATGTTTTGTCTGTTGTCTACCTTGAATTTCTAAGTTAAATTTCTAAAGTGTTTCAGCATATTGTAACTATAATAAGACTATATAATTTAGCAACATATTTATTGGAAATAAGAGAATATTAATGTCTTATCTCTGGGGGGCGGCAGTAAATAAAAAAGTCACAAATATGAAAGAGTTCATGGTGTCTTTAAACCAAGGCTGCTTCTTCAGATCTCATTGTTTACAGCTATTGCGTAACTTTGAGCGAACTCATACTTAACAATGACCTAACTTCAATGCTTCAATTTCTTTTCTGTTGGTAAATAGGAATACCAAGAGAGGTACAGTGTACTGTACTGTATATCACCACAATTCATTCCAGTTGCCCACCCCCCAGTTGTAAAAGCAGGTTCCATACTGCCTCTTTCTGCCTGTGGAAGTTGGTTGGATATGGAAACACTTTTCCAAAGAAGATGAAAGATTGCTGAATTTAAAAAGATCATTCTTCTTTTATTACATTAATTCTTTCAACCATGCTCCGAATTGCTCACTGGATCTGACTTATCAAAGTTAGAATGTCACATTTATACTGGTCTATGCTTTTTTACTGAAATAGAATTTCCTTTGTAATTTGTAAAAGTTAATTGGATTTGTTAATGACAAGCCAAGTAAGGGACAATTAATGTCCGTATTATAGGGTTCTACATACAGTGCTTGTTAGAAGCTTCTTTGCTGCTTTTCATTGTTGGCAAAAATTAGGGAAAATGATGGTAAGACAATCCAAGAGGATTGATCCAAGAGGTGATGAAGGGGGGGTAATCATAAATAAATTAATGGGCATTCCTTCAATTAAACATGTTTAAATGTTTAAACCACTGGATATCACTCAACATGTTAGACATCACTTAACACAAAAGAAACGTGATGCAAATGTGTGAAAACTCCAAGAACGCATTCACTACATTGAATTTTGGCATTTACATTCCACCTTTTCCTCAGTAACAGTTTATAATGGAAAACTATTGTGATAATGTGAATCAAAAGTATTAAGTGCATTTTGTAAACTTCATATGTATAGTTTATTGAAGATTAATTCGCAAATACATTTTGTGAAGCATTCGTGTTTAATCACAGTTAATAATGTGATTCACGAGGAATCACGCCATCTAAGAGTCAGATGTTTCATGAATGTTTCTTAAGTATTTAAGTTTTGGCTTAAGCTCCTTAAGGTTAAGGGGCATCCTCTTGGCCACAGGACGCGGAGGCTCGTAACCCCAAAAGGAAACAAGTGAGCCCCAGAAAAACCAATGCAGAAACTAACACAGAAGGAACGTAGAGGCACAGCATGGGAATACATACTTTATGTTAGGCATTAAAAGCTGTAGGACTCCTGCTGATTGTGCTGTAGGTAGGATGTCATGTAGATCCCAGGAGATGGCAACACAAGCAACAGGGACAGAGAGGGGGGAAGCTGGGGCCAAAGGTACCAAAAGTGTTGAACACTGGGAATAGCAGCCAAAGGAAATACAGTCATTGAGTCAAAAAGAAAAGGCAGACATTAAAAGCTATAGGATGCCTTTCTTACTGAGACAGAGGTAGGACACTGGACAGACCAGGGGCTGGGGAGATGGCATCAGGAGCAGCAGGAGCTAAGAGGGAGGAACCAGGACTGTGGTGGACTTTGGGGATAGCAGCAGGAAAAAAGGGAAAATGATGGTAAGACAATCCAAAACTTGTTGCCTTAGGAAGTGACAGAAGCCAGAAGAATTGCTGTGAGAGTTTCCAATCCCCGCTCAAGTGGACCTCAATATGTACAGTATCTATACCTAGATAACTAAAGGTATTCAATTCAATTCAAAGTAAGAAGAAAACATGACCAATACATCTTTAACCCATTTGCATTCTTCATGTTTAAATTACATTTATATTTTATTTCTATACTAAATCTTGAACTCAGTTTTTTTCCATGCTGCCCCAAAAATCACCGGAATTTGTGAAAGGGAAAAGTTTCTTTAGAGTAAAACAAATTAAGTGCATTCGGCCCATTTCTCTGGCAGGGCTTTAAAATTAACAGGGAGATTATCGGGGTTCACCACACAGCAAAAAAAAAAGTGTTTTGTCGTACAGCAAAGAAGGGCAAAAAAAGTCTTGTGAGCATAAGAAAACAAACTCAATGTTCAGAAAAAATCATTAAAATCATTTAGAAAAAACATTAGCTGCCAGCTTAAGTTTTGTTAACAGCTCCATTCCTAAGCCGCCACTGACCCTAAAGTTATGTCGGGTGTGTGGTTACCCAGTGTTCTCCTAAGCAAAGGCTGCAGGGGCAAAAATAATGATCTTTGCAGACATACCAATGTTATCTGAACCAGATAACACTGTTTTAATGACTCTTTATCCTGCGGCCTTTCAAGAGAGATGGGATTCTAACAAATATATTCATGTTGTTCAAGCATGTTAAATTAGCTGTTTATTGCTGGGGATGATGGACCTTTTATTTTTGGCTGATGTGAATGTGCCACCCCATTGAAATCACCCTTAGAAAGATTAGACAAAGTTCAATGATGGTCTACTGTGTGGCCATTCCATCACTATTGCAATAATCATGTACTGGTATTGCCTATGTAATTTGACATTATGCTCCTGAAAATAAAACTGTATCTGAACTTACCAATTACCAAATTACAAATGACTAAAAAAGTTTTTTTTTCCTTTATATTTGACAATTTACTAACAAAAAATGCATTCTTTAAGTATGCATAATCCTGATTCAGAGTTGTTCATTTCGTAATTATTAATTTTAATTGTAATTTACAGATTGAACATTTTTTGTACCAATCTTGGTTTTAGGCTGAATATGCAGTTTATATTCTATTCTGAAAAAAATAACTGTAACAAACGTTCATGAAATTAAAGGGGGCGGGCAGTTCATTTGACTGTACTGGCCATCCATCCATCGCTTCTACCCATTCTCTAACTGCTTCTTCTGATTCAGGATTCACTCACGCCAGGGCCCATTTCCCAGGAGCCGATTAACCAACCGGAATGTCTTCGGCCTGTGGGAGGAAACTGGAGCACCCAGAGGTTACCCATTTGAACATGGGTAGCACATGCAGACTCCACACAGATAGCACCCCAACTCCATGATTTAACCCAGGGCCAAAGGTGCTTCGAGGCAGCACTGCTAACCACTATGCCACACTGCTGCCTAAACAGTGACTTTCTTCGAAGCTGGATGTTAACCAGCAATGCAAGGATTCCCAACTTTTTTCTCTATAGTCCCGCACTCTACCAGCAGAACTTTTGAAGGTACTTAACTGTCTTGTCAGAGCTGTAAACCTACACATCTTATCAGTTTAGTTTCCTATAGCAAGTTTATAGACAATACAGTACATGAATGATGACAAAAATAGTTTGCTTAACTGTTTTGATTAAGTTAAACTACTGTATCTCTGTCTAGAAGAATCTCAAGCTCATAGAATAAGGGTTCAACAACAGTTAAAGGGGAGAAGAATAATAAAATACACCACAACAGCGTGAAATAAAATGATGTAAGGTAAGCAATATATAAGCAATATGGCAGCCAGTCAATTCACATCATTACCACAGTAACTAAAAACACTTCAATTTCAAAGCCTCTGTGTGAGACACAACGCTAGCTGTATAATACTAATGATGACATATGGAAATTCTTTAGTGGTTTTTGGTTTTAAGTAATCAAATAGGAACAGTTTTTAGCAATGCAAAAGGTGACAGATGGTTGCTGAAATGTTACTAAAATGTGATCAGTTCCTTATTATACCAAAATACCGTGCATCGACACACACACGGCAGTTCTGTTGATCTATGATATAAGAAATGCAGTATAAGCTATCACTGCAGTAAAATCTGCACAAGCCTGATTGCCATTATCCACAATTGACTATATATGCACTGCAAGATGCCAGTGATTCAAGCAGATAGGATTCTAGGGAGATTTGGAGGTTTAGGTCTTTTATGTTTTCCTTTTGATGTAACAGAATAACCTCCACCAGATGTAAGTGCTTAATCTGCCCGTTAACAAGCAAGGACTACAGAGAGCTGGTGCCAGGGACAGACCCAAGAGGAGCTATGAGACCATGAAGAGGAGGGGGGGATTAAGCAACACGAAAATGAAAAATTGTCTTTAAGAGTTTTTTAAAAGGAATCACAATTAATTAACAGAACTGAAAGAATAATTAAGTAAGAGACAATACAGTAACACACTGCAGGGTCTGTGGTAGATATGCCTCTTATGACATAGACAGTGCAGTAATTTCATCACTAATGCGCAAAAGGAAAAACATTTTTGATATGAATTAAATTTCCAATAAATACATAAAGTGAAAAAAAATTTTTTTTTTTCAAAGAGTCTTTGAACGAAAGAGCCTTTCAATGTCCCTTAGGTCCCACAGGATTCACATTGACGACACGCCACTACATACAGTACAGTATTAAAAGTTATTAATTAAATTACAATAGACTTTATACAGGGCTTGTAGGAGGACTTATCATTTTTGATAGTTAAAGTCAAAGATGATATTTTTCTTAACAGTATTTTCTGTTTGATTTGCGGTATCATCCACCTGATTGAGCAATATCTGTCAGGTGATACAGAAACGCAACATCTTGCAGTAAAACCAGGAATGCGAAACAATCCAGAAAATATGCTGTGAAACAAGGATAATTCTTAAAGGTATTCATGCTTCAGTTAATTCAGTTAACAATAAATGTTATTTCTTATTTATTATTCATTTAACTATAGCCTTGGTGTGACAATATGACCAGATCACAGATATTACATACAAACAAATCTCTATATATCTGAATGTAAAAGCCATTATCATTTCTTTAATCTTGTGCCAATGCAACTTATGAAACTACTGTCTACCTTAAATAATGGCACTTGCGCATTTGAGCACACAGTGCAAATATCATTCATGTATACAGTAGTATGTCATAGCGGGGCAAAAATGAGCATGGGGAAAATATTGCCTTTACGTTTGCATATAGAAGTTAGTGTTTGTCTTGGTGCGTGGTGGTTTTGGGTCTTTGTTCTTCAAGCTTCCCCTCAATAAAAAATGATCCTGGTGCAAACAGCGGGTCAGGTGCCAATAAAAAAAAAGACTGGATGACATGATATTTGCGTAAACACTCATCAATTACCACACAGTTCAGAAGTGATGTGGGATTGTGGGAGGGGTTAAACTAGGCCTTGTGTCCAGGAGGGGGCTCCACAACAGGGCAAGAATAGACAATGTATCATTAGACCATCTGCACACTCAGCTCACTCAGACCCCGGCCATTAGTTCGGCCCACACTTGAGACATCACCAGGACACTTGTGTTCCTTTTATGAGCCTCGGTCAGGGGAAATTACGAGGAGGAGAATTCGGGGGGACACACGTTGCACCACTGGAAGGAGCAGAGGTCATGGACACCAGAAGGGGACACTGAGGAAGGTTGGATTTCGAGAAAGAGGGTGTGGGTGGGCACAATGGGACATATGGCTTTGGCCATCGAAGGACAGGACGTGAGTTTCATCCTTTTCCTCTGTGCAGTGGAAGAATACACACCAGTTCACCGACCGGGGTTCTTTTCTAAGAATAACACTGCTGGCTTCCTCTTTCAGGACAGCAGGTAACTGGGGTCCATGGTCTTCATGTGTTTCAATGAGTGCAGGTGTCCCTTGGATTGAAAGAGATCCTTCTTTTTTGTGTTTGTTAGGGGGGTAAATATAGATAAACGTGCAGCTGTTTGTGGAATAAAACTTCAATTTTGTGGGATGACTGTCTTGTCTGGTATGTGGGTGATACAAAGACCCTGCTGCTTTGCGTAGAATCCTTAAATTTGCTTAAAGTTCACTTTTACAAATTCACTTTACCCTGCAAGTTGTCACTAGTGTGAGATACAGTGGGCCAGGAAGGTACATTTAAGAGCTTGGTGAGATGTCAAAGTAAAACAAAATTATAAAAAAGTGTTATTTTGTTCCCTGGAATTTGTACTTTTTTGCACTTACTGTTTCCTTCAGTAATTCTAATTCTCTCCCTATCCCTCATAGCTGTTAAACTTCAATGAGCCCCTAGATCACCCACAGTGGTACCTACAGCACAATATAATGCCTGTGACAAATTATAAACATTAAACCTATCACTTTACATTAAACATCAATAAGAAAAAAAAGTAAAGTAACCGTGTCTTTACAAGAGGAGACCATGAGCTTCACTGAATGCTTGAAGCATTAGTTTCTTCTGTTTTAGTGATACTGTGTTTTGATATAAACAGGAATACCAATTTATTATTATCAGCTGGTGATAAATATTTCTTTTAAATTACATTTCAGTTTTGAAACAGATGCGCCTATAAGCCAGGAAACCAAATTATCTTTTTTATGTGCCGAATGTGTACATACAGAGCCTGAGCCCAATTTGAATTTATTCAGCCAATACCTACTGCATTTCCTGGACAATGCCACAAGTTTATCTGGATGAATAATAATTATTAATTATACAGTATAATATATTATACAATAACTATTAATATTAAGGAAATCGTCACTGCCACTTCCTGTTTTCTTTACAGTCAAGTACGTTCTTTGATATGAAAGATATGAACATGTACCTTACAGTATGTATAGTACTGAAAGCTGTACATGGAACCAGATACGCTTACAGTATGTACATAAACAATTGTGAAAAACCATGGAAATAATGATCTGAAAAAGATTAAGTGTATTCCTCATGTCTGTGTACTGATCCTGCTGTTAGCATAAAAAAGACGCCTGAAAGTAGCTCATGGGAAGCATTTGTTCCGAGAGGGTTATCTTGCACAAATTACTCATTAACTCAACAGCACATAATAAAACAGAACATCAATTAATTAATGTGCAGCTCTCAGATCACTTGATTAGACCCCAGCTCTGTTGAAATACTAGGTACTAATGGAACTGTCTTTGTCTATTCTCTGCCCACACTGTCCCTTTTATTCAGATGAAGCTGGCATTTCACTTTCAATGAGCCTGAGGGCACTGGTGTGATTAGTGGTATAAATGGATCTGCTTAGTGGGGGGAAAAATGGGGAGAGAGGCCCAGGGTTCTCTCTGTCTGAAACATGATTTCCCCTCTTGACTCTAGTGAACAGCGTTGCCTGAAGCAGGATGGCAGACGCAATAACGCCAGACTAATCTGTTCAGATTTACACAAACAACAACACCACACCGCTGCTGTCCATAATCGTATCAGAAATGGCCTGGGTCATTCAATAGCTCAGGAAAACCTGCATATAATGACCACTCAGGAGACCATTTGAACATGATCTTGATCGACAGCCTCCTTTTGAAATCAGGATCTTGACAGTTCACTGCAGTGTAGTTATTACTGCACACCAACACATCTTCAGACATCTGTAATCCTTAAGTCCGCTACAAAAGGCACAACAATGTAAAGGACATGTAAGTCCTGAAAGATACTGTATGAAATTTCGGAAAGTTTAGTGTATTGTATTTTTATTATAAAGTTTAAAGAATATGTGAATGAAAACATACAAAAGAAAAGAAAAAGAAATGAGCATGAATCTTCTGTTAATGATACTGGTGAACTCTCTGAACTCCTCCAATACTTTTTGTTGACAGAAATCTACTGCATCGCTTCTTTCACAAGAAAATGCTCTTATTAATTTTAGTAACGGGCCTGATTGAGTTTACTGTTTTCTTTTTCTGCCTGATATTGCTTTTATCTCTCTTGTAAGGCACAGCTGCATATTTCATGAGAGAAGTCGATGGCTTTGGCTGGAGAGGAGTCTTCATTGTATGCAAGAAACCTTATTAGGATGAGAATCTTGCCAAATGCTAGCTTGTCGAATGACAGCAAGAGGCTCTTTAGATACATTTTTAAAGCAGGCTTTTCAATATGGGCTGAGTTCAGGGATCTTTTCTTGCTTTTATTTGGTGCGATTTGTTTATATTATGGGTATCAAAAAAGATATTTTCCCTTTTCTCCTCCTCCGTACATGGCCTGCGTCCTCGCTTGGATTTAGATTCACACCCACATGGACATGAGCTGTGGCCCCGCCAGCGAAGGGTCACATACTGTATGTGGGCAGGAGAGAGTGAAAAACAGCAGTTTGGCACTCATTCCTAAGCGAAACTTGCAAAGATGAACAGCAAGCTGCCTGTCTGCCTGAAGGTATCTGGACCAGCAGAAAACTTCTGCTGCTCCAGCAGCCATTTAAAGCTCAGCACCAACCTAGCGTGCCTAAGCATGCGTTTTCAAAATGTAACAGGACAGGAGATACTGTATTCAGGAGAAAGTAAAAGCTATCATAGTGATTTTATTATTTAAGATTGGAATTTCAGACACAATTTCAGAAAAACATCACTAGACTATTGAAATTTCCTCAGCCCCAAGGCAGTTTCATAGGTGGCGAGTAATGAAATTAGTTTCACGAACCACATTTATTCTGTTTTCCTGAAACAACAAAAAAAAACATAAACAATGTATTTAGATTTTGTAAGGGCTTTGAAATGCTTACCGTCATCCCTCTGTTGATTTGATATCCTCTATCATAGTTTTATTCTAAAGGTTCAGAAGTGTCTTCTATAATTTTCCAAAAATGGTGTTCATGACATTTTCACGTTAATAGTTTCAGTGGTGCCTTGTCTGTAAGAACACATTTCGTGACTTTCCTGTGCTGATTGCAGTGGTGTTAGGAAAGCAGCATCAATCATTTTGTTTTCTCAAGGATTCATTTCTTCAGAGCTTTTAGGACAGCTAATTATATATGTGGGTAGTCTGAAGTGTTTTGAGCCTAATATAGATGGATATAACACACTTTTGTTATTATTTTCTTCTATCATTCTCGTTTAGTACACCCAGACAGCTGAGACGTGGGATTTTAGATTGTTTTGCTCCTTATTCATGCTTTGTCTTTCTTTTCAAGGTAAACATAATAGATACTGAAAATAAAGAAGATTATTTGTATTATCATTTAATGTATTTAGAAAACACTAAACCAAATTAAATTCACACATTTGCAATGAATTGTGAAAAGTACAATGGCTGTTGTTTGTAAATAATATACATTTTTTGAGTCGCATTTAGGCAACATAAGTATTTTCAAAGAAATTCTGTGAAAAGCCACACCTGACAAAAAATTACATACAGGTAGTCAGTCCTTGGAGGGTGAACCTAGCCACTTTCATATTACACCTTTATAGGGCTCATGTAATTAAAGCATATTTGAGAATCATGAAGTTACACTGCAGCAATTCTAGATCAGATTTTGAAATATCACATTCTTATATTCATGCCAGTGTTTCTAACATTACTTTCCTTTAATATTTAAAAAACTATTTTTGTGCTCACACTTTTACAGAGCTAGGCAATCTACATAGTGTTTTGTGTACACTGTATGTCCTGCAATGTAAATAATATAAAGAATGAAAGGACAAGATATACATTTCAAAAATCTTAACACGAATCTGAGCGCTGCATTACATGAAAACTAAGAACAGGAGCGCTCACCACTTATGAAATTGTTTTATTATTTCGTTGAAATATCTTAATTTTTACATTTGAAATTCCTTGGTTCTCTTTGAATTACATGGCAAATTTTGTATTATATCAACAGGAGAGGCTTGGGAAGTGCTATGATCTCATGAAAAACCAAGATTTTTCTCTGGAGTTTAACAATCCCACTTCAGGATTTTGAAGACCTCAATCAAACCACTTCTAAGACCTGTCTATATGTGACAATCCTGTCAGTCCCGAGTTTATTGTGGTAGCTTCTTTTGTTTTCTATTTCTTGTGAAATCCTGTAACAGCCTAACCTGCCAAATATTTGAAATGTAGTAAAGCTTAGTGTCCTGTGAGTTTTAAAATGTTGCACAGTGTAATATAACACTTTTTCGTACACCTAATGAACACAAAAGAAGACAGGTTTCAGAGCTCATTCTTAAGGATAAAATAGAAACTTTTATTTTTTGTAACATTCCTGATCTTATGATTGAGCGTTTGAAGCTATAGGTGAGATTCTCCAAAGGATAATAAATGTCAGCTTTAGAAACTCATCCTTTAACTTTGTTTATGTACCTAAGGGTACTGATACTACTTTAGATTTCTTCCAAAAATAAATAGGTTTGTTTGCAATGAACAGCACAGAGTCAAAACTGTCTGTCTGACAGATTCTTGGAGGAGACTAACAAACACATAAGAATCTCTTCTAAAAATGGTTTGAAAGAGGGTTTACAGATGGAGTGAAATATTATGTTTTGGGAGCTCAATTTTGTTTATCTTTTTCTATTCTGACAAAACTGAATGATTGACATATCTTATTTTTCATGTGTTTAGACATCTCCCTGATGAAGCAAGCAGACTTACAGAAGGATGGCATTTATTTAATGAAGGAGATAAAAAAACAACTATATACAGCATATACTAATACAGACAAAAGTATTAAAACTTCTATTTTGAAATTCACCAATTTATTCAATTCAAAACATTTTAATTATAGGCACAATACTCATTAATACAATCATTTTGACGTAAAGATCTGCCTTTTTAAGTAGTAGAAATCATTTTAAGTGCATATACTGAATTCAGGCAAAGGTGCATACATGCAATAAGTAACCAGTTCTTAAAAAGAAACATGAAAAGAATCAATAATGTACTGCAGAAGCATATACATATTATAACAAAAAACCCTATTATCTGACAACATCCATCCATTTTGTAACCGCTTTATGAAATAGAGAGTTGCAGGGTGGCCGGAGCCTATCCTGGCAAGCAAGGCAAGGCAGGATACACCCTGGATGGAACACCAGTCTATCACAAGGGCACACACAGACACAAACACACACTTCCCTCACACCAGGACCAATCTACCCAGAATTAACCTACCAGCATGACTTGGGACACGTGAATACAGAGAACTTCCAAACTCCACACAGATAGCATCCCAGGAACTGAACCCAGGACCCCAGTACTGAGCAACAGTAATGCTAACTGCTGCACCACTGCACCACCCCTCTCATGTCATGGATCTACTGTATATATTCATAACGTAATATAAACAGTCAAATACCATCCACGAAGTGTAAGAAAATGCAAAAAAAAAAACAACCAAACTATCTTACGACTTCTACTAAGTAACTGAGCTGACAATTTTATCCAAAGTGAAGTACCTACATTTATACATCCGGCCATTTTACTGGGACAATTCAGGTTAAGCACCTTGCTCAAGGGTACAACAGCAGCAGCTCACCAGGGATTGGAAACCACAACCTTCTAGTTACAGTACAAGCCCAGAGCCCAAACCAGTGCTCCATACAGAGCTGTTAGAGGGCAGGCTGCTCCTCTTACACGATTATGCTCATATGGTACACTGCACCTTAGACTGCTCGGCTATCATGTTGTATACTGCAGATGTATAACCAAGCTAAATATCCTCACTAAATGCAAGAGAAACAATGTTTTCAAAATCACACAAGTGACAGTGAAAGACAGAAGTAACATAATTTAAAATAATGAGTAAAATTAACCCAAAGCAACAAACTACAGTATACTGTATGTTCAAAATATATAACCCCTCAGTTGCTGACATGTAGCCAAAGCAAAGCATGGAATGGAGTCAAATTAATGTCTTTGTTTTTTCACTTTTAGTATAAGTTAATGAGTATCTATATGAGAATTTCCTCTATTCATAATTTAACACTTTTGCTGTCTTATGGTCTGAAATTTAACTAAAGTGAAAGATGACCTAATTAGTCACCACCATGTATATGTAAAATCTGGCCTTGTGCAGCCCATGGTACAAATATAATATTCATGAATATAATAATGAACATGTAAGTGGGAATGTTGATCTGTCCCCTTTCATTCATTGCAGCTTCTCTGAGGCTAAGAACTTCTGAAGTGATTTTGTTGCTGATTAGTTTCTCATAATTTTGGGGTTTGAGGATCTTGAAGAAAACTGTTTCTATGAATCCACAAAGGGAAGATACCCCAGGCATACCATTGCCTTCTCTAATGCATACTTGATAGATTGAGTGTACATGTTGAACACATTGAAGGCAACATCCCCTATCTCTGCTTCGGGAATCTCTCCTGCCTGTATCTACAGCTGAAACTGGGGGTTACAAAAATAGACATTTAACTCAAACAGACCAATGGTATAATCAATAATTAAAATAACTAATCATAATGCCAAGAATATACCCAAGTGGTTGGTATAATTTAGAGGCACCTGAGGTCTTTGTTCTCTGGAACAGCTTTGGCAAAAGAGTAATAAATCAGAGGTAAACTGGGATGCACAAATATTAATAACACAACATACAAGTTACTCTATTTACAAACAAGGCATCTCAAAGGCCTACATCCTGACCAACCAGAAAAAAATCCCAGACTGCTACTAAGTATACAAATTCTATATAATGTATCCTATATAATATGTTATCCTATATAATAACAAGCCTAAAAGAGATATAAACCTACCTTCTAAACAAAACAGAACACAACCTAGAGTTGAATCTCCCTCTTTGTAAATGCAGATACTGTAGTTCAAACTGAATGGAAACCTACTGTATCTCCCTATTCCAAAAATGCATCCACTAACTAGGGGAGACTATTTTAAAACTCTGGATTCTCTATACAGGAAACCAGAGTTTCCTAAAAACAACAGAAAGTAAGCTTTCTTAACAAGGTTCAGATACTTAACTCTAATCTGGTATAAAGGGCTGATCAGACAAGGAAGTCCTGCTTGGTCTCTTCTTTCTTCTTGTGTCTTGCTATCTGTGCTCTTTCCCATCTTCTGCATCCTCTTTTTCCTGTCTTTTTTATCCTGTGTTCCTGGACTCCTTTGATCAATGTGTCTTAGGCCCTCTACAATTCAGTAAACACCTCATTTCTTTTCTTCTTGGAAGCTCAGGTGAACTGTAAATGTTGACATTTGCTAGTTGTTGACCATTAAATTCTTACACCCCTCAGTAACCCCTTCCGATAGGTGTTCTTTAAAAAAGAACAAAAAAACTTGTGATATAACAAAATTTTCACCTTAATATACTGCAAGTATGTGTCATTGAAATGTGAGTTTATTAATTTTAAAAAAAGTTAACTTCAAGATTAGTGAAGCATGTTCAGATCTACCATGTTTTTTTTTTCCCTTGGAATGGACTGATAAAGTTTAGAATTCTTTCAAAATGTCTTGGTACATAATCATGTACTAAATGCAAAAGAAACATAATTATATTCCATTTGTTCTCTTTAATTTTAATTAGATTTTTAGCTCAAAGAATCTAAAAAAATAAAATCTAAATATTTCTGGGGTGAACCTCTGCGAGCGGTTTAGTCTTACAAGATAAAAAAACTATGTAACCTACAGTATGTCTCTTTAGGGAGCTTACACGTGCTGTGAAAGGTAATATGATAAGAACTGGTAGTAATAATAACCTGTGAGGAACTGCTAGCACATTGTAATTAAAGTAACTTCCTAGCAACTCACTTTCAAATGGATATTAGCTTTGTCTCCACATTATCTAATTATTTTTTACAGATATTTTGGCTATTGAGTTAAGGCTGTCCGTAAGTAACACAAGGGTCTCCAGTTCTGAAGAACTGCAGTGAAGTAATGTTTCATATCACCCAAAATCACCCCTTTTTTTAAACATTAGGAACACATGAAAGTTATTGATCCTTTAGGAAAGTGATTTGTTCAATTAAGGCAATGTTGGACATTTGAGCAATAAGAATACTGGTTTTATTCCAAATTATCTCTAGATTACTTGATTTAACAAATCACCTGTCTCACTGATCACAGTTAAATTGTTCCTGGTCTTTAGGAACTGATTATTTAATTGTTACATAGAAGTCCTATTGGATTATGGGTTTCCAGTCTCAGGGTTAGAGACCCCTGTAATGAAACCATACTTTCTTGATACTCTTAATAATTCTGTGCCTCCCGTACTTAACCATGAATAGTGAAGTGCAGGACCAGAGGCAAACTAATATACTGACTTAACTATGGCTAAATTTGATTATTTTATCCCTTCTCTCCTAAACCTAAACTAAAACGTTTTAAGAACTGGTTTATTTCATGTGGAGGGGAATTTATAAAAAACAATCAGTTCTATACTAACCAAATGTCCTGCTGATATGTTTTTGTACAGTACCTTTTTGTTAAAAATTCAAAGTTGAAATCACTGGTGAAGACTCCGGAGAGCCAGAATCTATCTCAGCAAGCAATGACCACAAGGTGGGTTACACCCTGTATGGGATGCCAGTACATCTCAGAGCACACATACACACAGACATACATTAAACACACACACTCCCATTCACACCTGGGCTAATTTGCCCAGAAGCCAAACTACTACCAGTATCTTTGAACTGTGGGAGGAAATGGGAGGAAACAGCACTGAGAGGAAACCCACATGAACATACAGTAGAAAACGTACAAACTCCGTGTACTGTAACTCCATCACTGCCCCACTGAGATGCCTGCTTTTATTAATCTCAAAGACGATTAAAAAAATAACATACAGTGGTGTATAGCAAACATACCTCTAAACATCAGAGGGCATTACATTCAACTCAATTCATGTCAGTCAACTGTTCATTTTAAAGTATTATAATCATTGCAAGAGACAGAATACAAAATATGTACAGTATATACATTTTTAGTAAGAATATACTTTAGTATAATCATATACTGTACAGATATAGTAAAATAAAATTAAAGTTAGAAAATCTGAAGCCACAACTTGAATGTACAGTAGTGTATTATGAAAATGTTCAAATATAAAGATTACTGATAATTTCACCTCCATTTGATATGTAGAGTAATCTTAAAAAGACACATAAATACTGTATTCATTACAATAAATAACATAAATTTACCTCCAACAACAGTAAAACCT
Organism: Atractosteus spatula; assembly: GCF_055471065.1. Lineage (NCBI taxonomy): Eukaryota > Metazoa > Chordata > Actinopteri > Semionotiformes > Lepisosteidae > Atractosteus > Atractosteus spatula. Next base: position 29,697,770 of record NC_142713.1, on the reverse strand, counting down.
GCTATAAAAATAATTACAAGTCTGTAATCATTGCACTGCCTTCAGTATAAAAAAATTAGAATTCTACCCCTATCATCTAGAAAAAAAACACTTCAAAGGAGAAAGAGAAAACCCATGTGCTAGTAAAGAAAAAAGGATCCTGTACAGGACTAAATCCCTCTCTTTAAAGGGATGCAAACAATTTCCCTAATCTAAACAATGCATCACTAACCAATGAGAGACTGTAGTCTGTGGATTCATAATATGGGAAATCAGAATTTCCTCAAATAAATGAGACGGTGTGCCCTTTTATAAACAGTACAGTTCTCCTTCAGTGCTCATATTACCTGGAGAAAATCTGGCCTTATAAAAAGAAATAAACTCTCCCACAATCTTCCAATCATCCAAACACAATCAGTCCAATCTTCTCTTCCTACAGTGATGATGATGATTTCTCTCCCCCCCTCTTCTTTCTTCTCTTTCATGCTTCAGCATCTTGTTGTCTTTATCCCGCCTTGAGGCCTACTTTGTCCTGTGACCCATCCCCATGAAGGCTTCCTTAATGACCTCACTAGGAATGGTCCTGTCACTGTTAAATATTTATATTCTAAAAGGGCTAACTCAATGATTTAGATTAAATCTTCAGTCATCTTTACTGACACAAGGAGATAGGACAGCGGGGTAAATAATTAAGAAAAACTTTTAGCTAACACTTAAACATGTAAAATACAATACAGACAATCAAATGGGATACTGTAGCTCTCTATGCTGAATTTATGCCAACTTCAAGTGTCTTTTTATACCCAATTCTATTAATTTCCAAATTTATTACTTACTACTGTATAATGAATTTAGCATCAAGCTGTGTTACAAATCTATTTTGATTAATACGGTAAAATGTACAGTAATTCCAAATCAGCGTGATGAATGGTGAACAGAATCAGAATAAAATACACCTGTTACAGTCCTCTTAACCTGATACAAAGCGTTGGTATTAGTGACATCCAAGTTTAATCTATCCTTTAGAGTCTGTATTGAGGAGAATTTACTGTCCTTTACTTAAGCTGACTATCATGAGAAAGACAAGAATGGAAAAATAAACATTTTTAGAACAGAAAAATCTTGTCATTTTTTATAGTTCTATTATTAGATCTCTTTGAGTGTTTTATGGACAGAGAAAGCTATTAATTACTAGCTATTAGTACTATCATGCAGGTTATAACAGTATGATGTTTACAGATTATTACGAAAAAGGAAATATGATTGAATGTTTCACTATTACTATGGTTTCCAGAGAAGTGTTGTAGTTCCTGTTGTCTACTGAAGCTGTTTGGGGGTTTTTAGAAGTTGGGTATCATAATATTTGGTACCATTTTTCTCGTGTAAAAGTCAAAATAATTTGTGTCTACTACTGTGCAAACGTCTTAGTCATTTTGCACTATTCTTCTCTTTTCATTAAATCTTTTTTCCTTCTTTCTGAAGAAATATGATTCTATGAACATCTTCTAACATGTTGGTCCTCTTATTTGAAGTTAACAGTCAATACCGCTTGGTCAGTATTTTGCAGTACAAAATGTAGCCTTTTATATTTATAGATACTGTATATAAAGAGGAGCAAAAATAGTGACAAGGGACAAAGAGTAAATTTGATTGGCAAGTGTGGTTGGATAGTTACTTTTTTTAGATTCTAATCAATCTAAATTAAAGATTGCTAAATGACAAACTTGTTTTCTTCTCACTTAGACTATGCCGTATTAATATCTGTCACAGTTGTGGTAATAATAGAAAGGTTTGAATGAAGTATTGATGCTCCTGATATACACATATTGCATCTCTTAATTATGTCTAAAATTACTAAGGCTATTGCACAGCAGTGTCTCTTATGTCACCTTCAGTCATCACAAAACAAAACTTTTCAACAGTTGTTCTACAGCTACAGAACAGCTGTCTGTCAATGCAGACTGTTCCTTTTGGGTTTGGAAATGTTAAAATACCTAGCAGTGCATACAAGATCAAGGGGTCAATGCTGGAACCATTGCTCATTGACAAAATGTTTACCTAGGCTATGGCAATTTTTGAGAATTATGTAAGTAGTATTGTCTGCTCAATGAAAAACAGCATCCAGCCTGTGTCAGGCAACCTCAAACTAGATTGTTGTCAAGCAGTATGATTTGGGGAACTACGAGTAATGAATCACGATCACTCTTTTTTGTTACACAGGGCAACTCGACAGCTTAATAATCTTACATTGACATCCTACAGCCTGTATACTGTACATGCCCCTCTTTCAGCAGACAAATCGTTCATCTTGAGTAAACATTTTACTGAGTTACTGTACTGTCCCTACAAATTTTGTAACCATTTCTGGGACATGACTAGCCTTGCCTCTGAAACCTTTAACCACATACAAAACCCTTTACAGCTTCCTTCGTGAGGCTATTTCACCCTTCTTTGATATTCCTTCTATTGTGAATTAAAATAGACAAATTAAATCCAACTTTTAGCCAGAATGTACTGTGAGTTAGCAGCACACAATGATATGAAAAGGGAGAATGGATGAAGATTAAATTGCTTCTTTTTCCTAGGGTTCTGGTTAACATAATATCTTGACTTTGCCGAAACACTAATCGCTCTCCTTTACAAATACGATACAGAAATGAATGAAGAAGGTATCTCTCAAGTATAAATGTCTAGCACATCATCCATTTTCTTGAAGGATATACAGATGAGAAGGTGTGTCTTTCCTGATGAATAAGGGCACTTTTCAGAAAACCTGTTTACTCTGAAGGCAGTATTTTGAAATATGACAAATTTCCTTTAGAGGAGTCGATGACTGCAGCAATCTATTCAAGTGCTGGGAGCAACTAATGCTCCCAACCGGGGAGTGACAAGGAAGACCATTAAAGCTCATCATACTCATTATTTTAAGGAACACGTCTAAGAATTCTTGAGTAAAGGAAGTCAATCCACGACAAATACTTTCTAGTATGAACACTATGCTTTCAGATTTCTATTTCTATAGTGCCTATTTTCTTTTTTTTTTAAATGCTAACTGTTCTAAAGGCAATTAAACTTTCTTTATATTGCCTTGTTGTTTAAGCCCTTTACTCCACTCATTGGATTTTGGGCCTTTAAATTTAGAATACTGTCGTACAGTGCATCTGTGTTTTAATGGCAGCTTTTCATGTGCTTTCAGTGCAGTGAAAGCCCTCTAAATAGTGCAATTACATCATCTAAGATACACAATCAAGCCAGAGCCTCAAAGGGTTAATTACTGGGTAGGCATTTAAGGGGTTTTCTCACATCCATATACTTAATCAAGTGATGGAGTCAGGAAACAAGGGATAGTAGATAAAAGTGTTAGGGATAATAATGATGCCAAGTAATGATTTCCCTGGAGATAATCTGATCTATTGCCAGGGGGAAGAGAGGAAGAAAACGACTGGTGGGGGGGGAGGGGGAAGAAGCTGAGATTCACATCAGCATTGCATAGGAGTACTTAAGCCATGATGAAACAGAAAGACCAAAATAACAGAGTGAAAGATCCGAATCACCACGCAGGGTTCTTTCTCTTTCGGTAGGGGTGATATAAAAGTGCCTGCATACATGAGGGGAATGTCAAATTCACATATGAAATTAAACAGCTGAAAGGTATGATTTAACAATGCTCAAAACTCAATAAGTACAAGATAAACAGCAAATTAGATGACTCAATGTCAGGAGGAAAGGAAAAAAAAGTCTCCTTATCGATCCTATCGTCAAAAATTAATCTGCCTCCCAATGCCCCTGCTCCAATCCCAAGGCTGATGAAGAGTAAAGAAATAAGAGCATAAAAAAACTACCAAGCGCGCTCTCTCTCTCTCTCTTTCTCCCCCTCTCTTCACCTTCAGGCGAGACCCTGATTACAATCTCCTGCGAGATATTTCAGAACGAAACACCTCTCTTGTCGGGACTGCAAAATTAAACTGGGAATCAATACTTTACAAAAAATAATTGGGAGAGAGAAGCAGTTCACATGTCAGATCTCTGCTGGTGGACGGCCACAGACCAATCAAAGTTAAAGTTTTTTGGTTGTTACTGTTGGGTTTTTTTTCGGTTTTTTTTTTGGTGCTGTACTTTGCTTCAGGTTAGTTTTCAGGATACATCTCTTCAGCAACAGTCTCCAGATAATGAGATGAAATGGGTTTCACCCTCTTAAGCTTTTTTTTCTGCTTCGAATCCAGAGTTTTTCAAATTCTCAATGAAAAACGATAAACAGTTTCAGTTCCATTCCCACCAGTTGATAAAAGGAATTTACTCAAAAAAACAACATTTATAAAGTTAAAAAATATGTTAACATTATATATACAGTATATATATTATATGTAAGAGGAGCAAAAAAGCCTGATGGATTTATTAACATCCTCACAATGAGGGATGAACGGATAGCAAAACATTTCTCAAAAAATACAATTTCTACAGAACCATGGAGTACTGTGGGTAACAGAAACTGTGTAGTTTTTGTTTAAAGCAAGCATGCGTTTTCAGCAAAACAGAGAAATCCAAGACTTAAAACAATAAGAAATATTCATATGAATATATGCGTAGTTTTACTACCTTTAAAATGAGTTATATATTGTAAACTAAAAAGATATATTTTAAACTAGATTAAAAGACAATATAATTTTATACCAGGAAATCCTTATACAGTATGCCATAGAATATAGGTGGTAATAGTGTTGTAGAAAAAAAAATTTGAACGTTTTTCACATTTTTAAATGCATCATTTTCAGATCAAAGGGGAAACTTACATTGACTGTTATTGTGTCCTTCCTATCTAGGAACCTTCTGTCGTTAAAACAGAAACAGAAACAGTAATTCTAAGTGACCTTTACCTAAATATCTTTGTTCTGTACCATTGTCTACTTTCTTATGAAGCGTACCTTCTTTTACCTTTGAAAACTGATTTTATTCATAATGTTCAACAAATGCAAAATAAATTCATAAAATAGTCTCTTTTGTGATAAAGTCCAACAAAATGTTTGTGGTCTCCAATAATATTATGGGAATTCAAATTTCTTACCATGATACCCTTGTTTAATCAAAACCATGAGACCAAAACTGACTAGACTTATTTTTAAATAATAAAAAAGATCTATACTTATCAGTTCAATGATTTGTGAAACACTGTTAATGTACAGTATCAAGTAAAAAAAGTGAATAATTAAGAATTATTATATGTGAAATGAAAACCTAGTTTAGTTAGCACATTATTAATGTGCAGTAATTACAGTACAGTACAGTAATTAAATCAGGTTGCTTTGTAATTTCAGAAGCCGTAAGAAAAACAGTAGTTGATGCGCATCCATCTAGAAAGGGTTATAAACCCACTTTTAAGCAGTGGTGTCTCCATGCACCCACTGTCAGACACAGATGGAAAATTCAAAATGTCAAAATCTCCCCAAGAAGAACCTAGAATCTCATCAGGAAGTCAGGGAGAATCACCAGAGTAACATGAATAGATCTACAGGTCTCTCTTTTGTGATGACTGTTACAGTGCTCCCTCAATATAAGTACAGGAATTCTAATTACTGTACATACCTAAAGTCTTTAAGACTTTCATGAAGATCTACTTACTGTATGTTTTCGGTCCAAAATATATGAGAATATGAATCAACTTAGAGGGTTCTTTTTCTTGGCACTGCACTTTTCTATGTGTCTTAGTTTGCTCTCTCCTATGCATGCTACCCGAGAACCCTCTAATACTGTATATACTATATTTTTTCTAAAGTCAATTGCATTTATTTTGAATCATTTATCTTACAGAATGAAGTCTGTCTTTTACATAATAAAGCTATGAATGCACATAAACATGATTGAGAAAAAAATGCAGATCATGGCTGGGTCAACTTCTTGTACTGTTCAACCTATCTACTGCAGTGGCATTACAATATTTACATATTTTTAAGAACAAATATGACCACATAATCAAGCAGCCCCATGTACCTTATGATGATCTCTTTTCCAAATATAAGCTATTCTCTAAATTATTCTGTTGATGTTTCTCAGTTTTGAGGAAGTAAAGTTAAAGGAAAGAGTATGGATTTTATGATCAGTTCAAAGGAACTTGATAGTTAACTTGATAGAAAATTGATAGTTACTAAAATAATACTATTATACAGTAATTTTGTCTTATGCTGTTGCGATTTGCATGGTCAACTGCACTCACAATGTGATAAAGAGATACACATACATTCCAAGTGTGAGTCACTTCTGTTATCAGACTAAGGAAATGTTCTGTTTTTACTGCATGAAGGTCTGACTCGTAACAGCAATAAAAGAACTTTAGAACAACAGGGGAACAAAGATCAAATATTGGGCATGAAAGGGAGAAATGTAAACTGTTGAATAAAACAGTCACACAATCCATGCATTTAATTCAAAAAATGAAATGATTTATGTCAATTAAATATTGGAAACATGGTGCATTTACAGTCAATGTATTGTCCTGAACTGACTGTGTAATATTATGAGCTGGCTCTTACATAAGCTATGATGTCTAATTAAGGACTGAAAATTAAACATTTCCTCAATTACAGTATAACAAAGAGAATTCCATATTGTACAGTATGTATGCTACCTATATAAATTATTCTAGCAGCTGTTGTGTTCAGTTCTTTTGTCATTGAGGATCCACAGCTGGATCATGGGGTTACACTGTGGCAAGAGTCAACCCATATCAGTTTATGTCAGTATATTTTGAGGTAGACCACAATGCATATTTGATTCTGCGGATGCTCAGCTGGTGATATGTGATATATTAGCAGTGTGACTTTATACAGGATGTTTGGAAACAGACAATTATCATTAATATAGTACAAAGAGCAAAGGTAGAGAACTAGATGTTACAATTTCACTGTTGACACAATGCATCCTTTTACTGTATAAAAGGCAATATTAGTCCCTAAAATGTCATATTTTCTGTAATATTTTGTGTAAATATTTTTACTTTTTTTTCAAATCCCTTCCATTTCATTAACTCACCACAATTCACACTGTTTGTAAAAAGTACATTTTCAAACAATGAGGGATATACAGTACAACCAATAATTTGGGAATTCACTTTTTCAGTCCAACACTATTAAAAATTAAATTCAGTCTATTCAGCACTGTCTCAGGAGCTCATTTTCACGAAAACCTCATATAAAATAGATTACTTGTATGACTGCAGCGCAGTTCTCTGTAGTTTGTAGCAACACAAACACTGCTAAAAAGCTCATAGGAGAGTAACAAGTTAGACAAATAAATGTATAGGGTTGCAAGGTAAATTTGAGTAGTAAATGTATAGGGTTCCAAGATAAATTCGAGAAATAAATGTTTAGGTTTCCAAGGTCCAACCCCTCTGTCACGATTGACATCCCTCCTCTAGAGGGCGTTCCACTACCCTCTTGTCATTAGTTCCGTGTGATTGTTTGTATGTTCTCCTGGTGTGCCTTGTTTGTCTTTCCCTACATAAGCCCAGCGCCTCCAGGGCTCAGGGCTCAGCAATGGACTGCAGATGTCTAGACACCCACCTGCTACCAGGCTACAGCTTGCCTGAGGGCATAGGCCTCATCCCCGACATCCCTGATCTCTGAGCCCGGGGCCTTGAGGACGTCGCCACGCGATCCCTCGATGTTCCTATGTTTGTGTTCCCCCTTCCCGGTGATTTTAGTCTTGTCCTTGACTCTGGATGGATCTCCCGGTATCGGAGTTTTGGACTGTGCTCTGACCTTCGTGTGGATCTGCTTGGACTTGGTTGCCTTTTATTATTTCCTTGTGCACCTGTTCCCGTACTGTACTGTCACTGTTCACTAGCATCACCAATAAACCTTTGTGTCTCCTCCCTGAAGTCCGCCTCCTGTCTCTTCTGGATTCTACCTCCTCGCATAGGGTCTTACAACTAACCTGGGATGGATTGCTGAACCACATCCATGATACCCTCATCCTCACCATGTAACCAGGCTAATAAGAAATGTAAGGTTGGCATTAACACAGTGGAGTATGGAGGGACTCCTTCTGAACTGGAGCAGCTTTGGTTACTTTGGAATCATCACCCGCCTTTAAGATTATCCCCAATGGAATCAAATCTGTGTATCTAAATGTCAGATATAATGGCAATCTATTCTTTACAACATGTCAGAGTATGGACGCATCATCACCAACACTGTTTTGCCAGAAAAAACAGACAATAATCATTCTGACAACTTCCATGGTCCAAACACTGGCACTTGAGGACTTGATTGACTTTGTCATTGTCCTTGCCAGGAATTACAAGTATTTCCACACCTCAAGAACAATGACAGGAGCTCACAACTGCTGATAAACTACAATCTCATCCATACAATCTTATCCATCAGACTGGCTCTCAAACATTGGAAAACCAAGTTTCAATCATTGAAGGATCCAGACAATAGAGCATGTATTCAAAAATATGTACTGTACATTAGGGGAAATAATTTCAGCCTCAACGAAGAATAAAAGAAACGTGTTCATACCACTTGAATGACTTCCAAACAAATATCAACAATGCCGGCAAACATACATTTATATTTGTACCAGTAAAAACTAAAACTGTTTTGATGAAAATGACTAAATTATCATTGAGCTTTTTGATCACAATCACAAGGCTGTCTGTGCATGGCAACTATACTTGTCCAACAACAAGCAAAGGCAAACCAGTGTTGGTCAGACAAGGCAAAGAAAAGTCAAAATGTTGGAGAGCTCCTAGTAGGATTCAATCACAGTCACTCGTGGGCTCAGAGTAGACACAGCACTTTTTCCCAAATGGAGAACTATCTATGCCAAAAGGCTGACATAACAGGGTGAGTGCCACAGATATAAAACATTTCCTTGGTTTCGTTACTACAATAAGGGCTGAATGCCCAAAAAGCAGTACCTTTGAGACCTAAAGCCATTTTAAACTCTTTCTAATGTGAAGGTCATGTCACTTTTAAGTCATGCAGTGTATACCACACGCTTCTTCTCAAGCGGGAGTAATGAACATGATGTGTGTATGCAAATGCTTATTGAGGTGTTAATTTTCAAGCATATGTAAACCTCCATTACTGTGAATATTAACGAAACATCGAGTTGGGCGTCGGTGGTTATTGAGTTTAGCCATTTTTGAGCCATCTTGTTTTCAAGGACTGTCTGGTAAATTTGAAAGAGTTGCAGTTGGCAGCTCTGGTTCCCCAGAGTATCTCCCTCTATAGTACTTGTGCGACGGCAATAAATACTGCACTGGCAAGACAGACCAGACAAAAATTGTAGAGCCTCCTTGTTAATATGCAGTGTAGGGAACAGGGCTTAAAAAATTGTCTTGTACTGGTGACAGAAAGTAGGTGAAAGCAGACACGTCATTTAGTACCAGTGACTTATGTAGAGAATGTGCAAGAAGGCTTGTGCATGCCAATGCACACAAACCGCACAGTCATTCAGCCTCCACACAAAGCCATAATGGCTTGTGTTGTATTGTTTTAATCACACCTAGTGAGGTTTTAGACAGATTGCTTTGTCTTTGTTTCAATTTTAGAGAATAGCAACCCTTCAAAGAAATTATCTCAGAGAACGTGAGCTTTAACATAAAATGTAAAAAAAAAAAATTAGTTGTAATAATGAAAAACAATTCTCACTATGCAGCAATAGAAGGAGGCACAGAAAAATCAGCTACAGTATGTAAAATAATAGTTTGCCATACAAAGCCATACATAGAAACTTCGTCTCTGTTTGATGGTGTTATGTGCTAAATATCTTTTTATACTGTATGTCTTCCGGTGTTTGAAAACAACACAAACGCAAAAATGACGATTCACAAATATCAGCTTTTAGGAGGTCCACAATATAAAAATAAAATCAATTTATTTAATTTAATAAATATAAAATTAGAGTTTTACAACATTTTATAAATTTTCAAAAGAGACTAATGATAAGGTCATGAAAATACAATTGATCGTGGGAAATTAAAAATACAGTACACAGTAGGAAAATTAGAGGGCCATTCTTTCCAACACATGAAGAGGAAGCTGAACTAATAAACCAAAACCAACATGTCATCATCCACATCCCAGTAAGAACTCCCTCGTTCTAATCCAAAGAACGGTGAAAACAGCAAATATCCCAAGGAAAAAGGTAGATTTCCAGCAATTTCACTCTGCTGCATGAGGTGTATCTTGTATACCTTCAAAAGTACAACTGACCATTTTATTGCAGCTGGAACCGTGCGTAACTTGACGAGTTATTAATGTCAGGCCTCAGGAAAGTATAGACTAAACAAAAATGAAGACTGAGGACTACCTTACATTTTTCAATAACATTACACATTGGAACACAATTTCTTCTTTTCAGAAGACAGTATGATGGCTTTTAAGCAAGAAATATGATTGCAGGAAACCTGTCATATTGTACCAAAAAAGGTTAAATAATCTGGAGTGTAGGTGCTTCTCCATTATCAGCACTGATTTTCTATTTGACATAAAGAAATGAATAATTACAGATCTGTTATCATTCCAAAATACATAAAAAACAAAAAAAAACATTTTAAATTGCTTGGAAACACTGATGCTTTCTATAACAGCACAATGAGGTGGCACTAGGAGAAAAAGCAACCTTGAAATACAAGATTCCTGACTGGTAGTTTTTGTTTTCCACTGTATTTATATACAGTACAATAATGTATTCTTCTTTGGCAGGTCAGGCATTGTGAAATACTTTTAAAACGGTATTTTCTTTATAATTGAAAGACGAATCACGTTTTGGCAGTGTCAAGGAGAAGCTGTCTTGGAGAAATTTCTAATAGCTTTCACAGTACAAAACAAAAATAAAGCAGTACAATTTCCATTTCTGTGGGGCTTTTTTCATAGGAATCTCAAGAGACATCAGAGAGAAGAATAATACTTTAATGTAATAGACGTTAGACAAGACAACAGATAATTTAAGGTTAAAATAAGAAATAAGAGATTCAGGTCATAAATGTCCAAAGGTATATAATAAAAATAAGTAGTGAATCCAAGCAATAAAAGCAAGTAATAAGTAGATAATAGGGAGTTTCAAAAGGATGGTCTTGAGTACTAGACCATAACAAGTTTTACTAGTTATACCTCCTACCCATAAGACACCAACTGCACAGTTTTTGCCAGAGACTTATTTTTTCTACCCAATTCAAAGCCTTCATCAGATAAGTGGTTTGAAATTTTGGATAGAAAAGTTAGTTACTGTTTTTTTTTACAATATGGATTTAAAAATTCTATGTAAGGATACCTACAGTATAACTCAGAAAGGCTAGAGTCCAACACTGTAGTTTCACATACCCACAGAAAACACAGCAACACAGCAGAAGAAGATGTTGAAATCTTAGGATGCATTTTGGAAATACCTAATATGTATTTTTTTCTAATATCTAATGTTCTTGGGACTAATCCACTTATTGCTTTGTAAGTTGAAGGTACTGTATAATCATAATGTTAGTTCTGTACTACACATGAAACCAGTATAAGAACAATATAACAAAGGCAATGTACAGTATCTCCACTTCCTTGTTGTTGATAAGAACTGACCATCTGCATTTCTGTAAAAGAAACAGTACCTATCTTGGGTAATTAGGTGCTTTTTTTCTCATCATCTATAATCATCGTCGTCAAGGGGGAGAGAAAAGACACCTCTCGATAATTCAGGCACCACTGACACTACAGCAGTTGGGTTTGCTACTGCACTTCTCACCATTGTCTTCCCATCAAACCACACATCTTCTCTAACCTCCGTTAAAATACCATCACTCCTAACCATGAAGGAACTCCCTACTCCCAGCCTTCCAAAAGAAAATAAAAAATAAAAACTGTAAACAATATTAAGAATCAGAGACTGATTTTAATCAATAATCAAACAATCATCACCCAAATAACTGTCCCCAACTCAGAGATTGTTCTAATAATGAGACATTTTTATAGGAGACTCCTTTAACCAATATTAATAGAACTCTAAATGACATCAGTAGAATGCTCTACTGCTCCCTCGTGCAAAGGACTCCATTTAACCCATGTCCAACATTTCTCTTTAAATTCTTCCATACACCTGAACCAACAAGGTCCGCTCAGAGCAACAGTGGCTCTATTACAGCAGCCTTCCTTCTATGAACTTCAGATAAAAGGTAATGCTTGAAGGTAGACACAAGATTTCTTCTTTTTCTTTATGCTGTGAGAAACAGTTGTTTTAACTTTTCACTCTTCTCCTTAAAGCTCTACAACATTTACCCTATTTTGTCCACAGTCAGTGGTATTTTGTAAAAGGACCGAAGTTACAATTGTGTTGGAAACAGGGCTACCAAGCTACTCTCACAGTAAAAAGAACATGTCCCCGTGTTTGCCATTCTTTCCCATGGCCCTGTCATTACTCCTTTTCAGAAGCAAGGACAGTTTGTAGTTCTGTTCAAACAGTCATCAGCGTCTTTATGTTAACATTTTGGCTGAGGTTGTTGAGTTCTCATCTATTTAGTGTGATAACATGCAGGTGATCTACATTAGTCACTTTATTCAAACGTGGTTATGTGTCTTTTTACTGTAGCTCCATCCTCTGTTACACTACAACAACAGAAAGAATTCTTCAATCCATCTATCCATCCATTCTCTTGTTTAGGGCCATGCAACCTGGAGCCTATATTGGAAACAAAGGGTGTGAGGCGGGACAGCACTGTGGACAGGTCACCAGTTCATTGCAGTGAATACAGTACACAGAGACAGTCACAGACAATTACTGTGACTCATGTAGCCAGCACGGCTTCGAAATGTGGGTATGGAGAGAGCACCCGGAGAAAACCCACCCAGGACATACAGTATGAAGAACATGCAAAGTTACCAGAAGATATTCTAGTTTGTATTCACGAGGCTGTCACCATGCCACCCTTCTTAAATCTATTACACTTGTTTTCTGAATAAATGTAATTTATACAGGAGTCGGCAATTCTGCTCTGTAAGAAACACTCTTTTATTTTTCTTTCCAGCCAAGCTTTTAACGACTTAATTGGATCAATCAGTTGTTTAATTAGGAGCGATATACTGTACAACATGCTTTCCAGATCTCAGATCACTGACCATTTAGGATGTAGCAGGCCTCGGAACTTGAAAGAGTCTAAACCCATTGCGACTTCACTGTTACCTTTGAACACATGGAAAACACATTCAAAATTCTTAAATGGGTGGATGTTATGCATAACTAACAGGTTTATATGGGCAACTTAGCAGAAATCGTTTAGAGTTAAAGGTCAGTGCTTCACAACCGTAAGTTCAGTGCAATTAAAATGTAAAAGCAGGCAAGCCTAGCTTCAAATACCAGGCTTGACAAAGGTGACGACAACTATTTCTACTATTAGAGCAGGCCTCCTTTAAATCAGCTCCACATGGAGCAAGGAAGGCTCAGATTTAGAAGTGAGCAGAAACTCAGACACCGATCATCTATACTGGGCTCTATTTTATTACTTTGAAAATGTTTTTTTTTTTAACCAGACATTTTTTGTCGTATATTTACTGTATAGAGCTGCATCCCAACAACCACCTTTCTGAGACCCAAAGCAACAGCACATCTCAGTTCATCTCAGGTCTCAAAACAGCCCGAAAAAAATGTTCTTAATAGGAAGTGTAAGGACAACAGGTGCAAAATAAAATTCAGCTGTAGCTTGAAAGGATGAAATCCCACATCCCATTGAAAGAGTTTTTCAGGGGAAAGAGAGGGATGAAGTGTTCATTATTTACCCTGAGCCACAAGATACTTCCAAAATTAAACAGGCGATAAATTCTCTGTTACCTTCCCTGCCTGCAACAGGGAGTCGTATTGCTTCCCCAGATGTGGTGCTCTGTATACCCATAGGAGCAATGAAATATGTGAGCAATGCTCTAGCAATATGTCCTTTTCATATGTAGTCGGCTGTAATATATATTCCCTTTATTAGTTCTGTTGCAGTTCAATTCGAGTTTTCATTTAAATGAAGTTGTAAATTTCCTATTAATATAACAGCAGGACACCCCTTTTCTTTCTCTGCCAGCAACACAGCACACATTGCAAGCACGGGAAAGTAAGAGATACGGCTGCCAGCCTGTCAGTGATATCATGGATGTGGCAGCTTTCTGTTCTTGCTGTGCACACAGCTCTGATAAAATAGAACTATGTCATGTTGTCGCTGTACCTGTCATTGATCTTGCAGTGACAGAAAACAAAATGGGGAAAAAAAATATTACTTTTACATGACACTTGCTAAAGCTAGTTTAATTTCTGCCGATTCTCAGAACAGACAAATAAAATTATCCTTTTTTTGCCACCGGGTTGCTTCGCACAGAGCAAGCTAAATGCATTTTAGAACCCAGTGCTCGTCTGCGAAATGTCGCAAGAAGGGATTGAAGTCTTGGCTGATCCTAGCTTCAAAAACCTGTGGCTTGTCAAAGAAAAACATACCCTTTATTATTAAGTTAGGAGCTAGTATAACAACACCTACATGTCATTACACTGTTGCACAAATTATGATTTAAAAGTAAACACTATGGTTTTTATGGCGTGAAGTTTGTGATGTTCAATGAATGTGAATAAGTAACAGTAAAGGAAACATTACACAGGTTGTCTGAAACTCTTCTATCTGCTTCAGCCAAGGAACTTATCAATAATTTAAAGGCCAAACAAAATCTAAATGTAATTGTTACTCCATCATACGTGTGTTGTGTATATAAAAGAAAATAATGCGCAATATAATGAAGGAAATACATAGTTATGCATTGTGAATGCTGTAGTAAAGGCACGTGTATGAATTTATAATATTGCCTATGTTTACCACAGTGTCATACACACACATTTGAAATACATCAGTCAGATACATGTTAATAATAAACTGTCAGGTTTTAATTACATACTACTCAAGTGTCATGTTAATATTTATTTAAAATTATTTCCACATTCAATATAAATGATAAGCCTACTATGTTATTACATGTTGTCCCTAGTCTTCATGTAGAAAATATAATTTGTTAGACATGTATCCATATCTCTGTGACGCATTAATCTGTTCCCCAGGGTACCGTTAAACTCGTCCCATACAGACATTCAGATGTCCAAAATATCTCCTTTAACATATTGCAAACTGACAGGTAACACTTAAAACAGGAGAACTGTTAAAAAACAGTCAATTGCAAGATACATTTTATGTCCTTAATTTCCAATCTACTCTACATTTTAGAGCAGCAGTTAGTTTTTCTGACAACCAGAATTGGATAGATTCTCTGTATTTCAGTAGGGTCTATGATTTTTGCTAATCATAGCTGATGTTTGTTTTGATGAACACTGAGCACACTAGACCAATAAGGGCTACAATCTATAAGAGCTCCTAAATCGCACTGTTCTACTGATCAAATAAAATGCTTTATATAATTTCATGAGATTGTGCACATTGTATTGAAGCCACAACTTGAGTTCCATTTTTGTATTCAGGAAAAAGCAGACAGATACCCTTGTCCATTAAAGTTCCATTGTAGGAGTCTGACTACTACCAGTACTAAAAGTTATTTTTTGTACTACCTTCCACATGTACACAAATATGTATTTAGCCACTTTCTGATTAAGCAATGAAATTGTTTCACCCCCATTAGCCTTCAGTCTTTCTCAACCCAAAACAGATCTGCTAAACCTGAAGCATACGAATTATGCTAACCCAAAACTAGAGAAAGAAAAAGTCTCATCAGGACAAGTTAAAAGACGCCTTCCTTTTATTTAATTGTCCTGCAAAACATATGGCAAGTTGGAGTCAAAGACATTTAATCTGAGCCAATCAATGGGGCAGGTGTAGGAGTTAATTCCCCAGTTTCAACAATGAGCCAAATTGAAGAGATTTTTAACTTGTTTCTTTCTCTCTCCGTAAACCTAAGCACCATAGAGCACTGTGTTGTTTTGGCAGGCTTCTTTTTTCTGGACGTGCATCTACATAACAAAGACGACATGTCTACCTCAATCCTAGTCAGTATCCTAGCATCCCTGTCCTTTTATGCAATGGCTTCTTTTTGTATCCTGAATAAGCCAGTTATGCCAGTGACGTAATTGGTATAATGTGGCATGTCTGAAAGGTGTGCAGATGGCTCTGTGATATCACTTTGAGTCTGTTGGGGTCAGGCAATAATTGTCTTAGCTCAGTGCTACACTAATCTAATGTAGCATTCTGCCAGATCATGGTCTATCTTTCTAATGAGCGGAGTAGAGTGGCTCAATCAACCATGTTCCAAGTAGTTACAAGAGGCAGAGAAAGAACCCACTGACATAAAATGCAAAAAGAGAACAATGAAAATCCAGGGTAATTATTGGGAATTCATCTCTCTTGATGGGTTTTAATCTCTGGTAGTGCTCACTTTACCAGAAATACAGTATCTCCGAAGCGCAGTGAGTCGTATGTTCCACCAGTCTTTATTCTTTTAAATTTACTGACATTTCACCCTGCCCAGCTGACCTCATTCTAGACCTGCATCAAGTATTTTAAAATGTTCTCCCTATACATTAAATACTGTATAATTAATTCATATGAAGACACATGGATACTGTATATGTCTAGTATTTAAACTACCGGCACATGCTGCTAAATACCATGTTTATGTATTTAAACAAATCAGGCATGATAGTTGGTACCTTAGACAACTTTACCTGTGATGCAGATGAAAGGCTTCTAAAGATCCATTGAGTTTTTTCCCATCAGCATTGAACTGGGAGCTTCTTCCCAAGAGAAGCCCAATGGAGATTGTGCAGGCTGAACTCTGGCCTTAGGAAATCAATAACTCACAAGCCTCCACAATACATTAATGGGCTGAAAAGAGGATGTGGCTTAGAGGGTATGATCAAGAGATATTCATGATGCCTAAGCTTCTTCATCAAGAATACCTCCCAGAATTTACAGTAGGTGAAAGATCAAATTCGGCATCCCAGCTGCCATATAAAGCTGGCCAGGACAATAAACGTGAGGAAGTGAAGTAAAATATACAGTATATATTTCACTGAAATTGTAGAAAGGGTTAGATTGTGGTGTGGCATTAGTTTGGCCCTAGGTTCAGTTTCAGATTGTGGTCCTTTCTGTGTAGAGTTTGCATGTTCTGCTTGTAACTGATTGGGTTTTTGCCAGCTACCTTGGCTCCCTCCCAGAGTCCAGAGATATGTGTGAACTGGTGTCTATATTGTCTATATCTGGAATTATTGTGAAATCTATGCTATCCAATGGACTTGAGTCCTGTCTATCCTCCCTGGTGCCCATTGTCTGCTGGGGGAATACGGTAGTTCCCTGGGTCACCGTGACCCTGTATTGGACTAGGCTGTTACTGAAAATGAACTGAATTCTAAAACTGTTACATGATTATTTTAGCTGCTATATTCAGAGTCAAAGCACAAAAAAAAGGAAAGAGGAACAAGTGTTTGATTTACAGCCAACAGCCATAGTACTGTAACAAAGGCTGAAATGCAAACTTTGAAAACACCTCAAGAAATAATACTAGCAACAACCAACTAGGCTTTAGATTTCAAACACAAACCATAGGTTTCTAAATTTACATACTAGGGCGATATTAAAAATAGTCACATTATTATCATTGCAATAATATGGGATATTGAGGCAATAATTACTTAGAAAGAATGCACTGATATCGCATATGAAAGAAAAATGAATAACAAAATAATGCAATGTGATCTATTAACTCAATCTATTTTTCTCTGTAGCCCTAATGCATTTTCGCATAATTCTCTTCAGACTGGCAAAAACACCTGAATACCTAATTTAGCCATTCTTTATTTTTAACTGTTCTCTTTATCTCTCTCTCTTTCATCGAGAACCATCCTCTTTTGTGAATCGACATCAGTTGCATTAGCCTGCTGTATTTATATGCTAATTCTAAGTTTTATGGATAGTATTTTTTCTTCTAATTAGTCTAGTAAATAAGGATTTAGATACTGAGTATTAACTGCATTGAGTGATCTCCATTTACCAGGTGTTGTATGGATAGATGAAGAAGATTTAGTAAATCAAGCATTGCAAATGTGCTGCAATATTTCAAAGTCCCATAAATCCAAAATCCTAAAATAAAATATCCTAGAAAGACTGCCTGAAAACATAGGTTTCCTGATATGCATTAAGCAACAATAAAAAAGGGATTTTAAAGACTACTAACTAGGACAAAATACTGTGCTTATTAGGAAGGCAAATCTTATTTTTTTACAAGTTGTTAAACGCAACATTTAAAAACAGATGCTCTAGTGTTAGAGCTGGTTCTAATCTTATAGGAGAAATCCAAATTTAATAAGCAGATGTTATGTTACTCTAGGTACATGTTTTTTTTTTAGTTTAGATGGACTTTACCATCAGTTCCTGCCTAACAAGTTTTAAAAAGTCTTAGGTATACAAAAGATATTACTTTGCTTTTACAACATATCCCCATCGACAAAGCAGTAAAACAAACAAGAAGCAGGCCCTAAATAAAGTTTCTTCATCCAGTACTGTATGTTAATTGAACAGTTCTATTGTTACCATGACAAACTACTTATTGATTCACCTCTTCCTCCCCCTCGCTTCCCCTAGTAATCCAGGCTGCCTGGTTTGCAAGCACAATTTAGTTCGGAGAGCCACAGGCCCAACATCAAGGTTCAATTACAGCATCCAGAAGGTTAAATCAATAAAATTTAAATTGCTTATGGTAATCACAGCGCTCAAATCATTGCGATCAGCATAAGCAATCTGCTGACCCTAGCCAAGCTTCCGAAATTGAAACATGTAATGAGCGATCATTTAGTTTAGGTCCATTTGTATTACTGTGCAGGTAGGAGATGTTCAAATGAGGGCTGAGCACTGCGCTCTGCAACTGGTGTCTCATACTTAAACTGCAATATGCTTTAGCTCCAGGTCTCTGAGCATCAGAAGACAGTGCAGTAAGATACAGAACACGCAAGGAGTTTATATGGTATACAGTGGCAGCCATGTAAGTTGAGTTTAGAGAGACCTACTGTATGTTCAACTCCATCAGAATGATATACTGTAGAGACTGGAGTCACAGAGAAATAATTGTAAAATTACCTTCTTCATAGTTTAAAAAGACCTTTGCACAAATCAGGAGTTAGCTCTCAATTTTGTTCCAAACTACCCCTTTTTTAAACAAAAGCATTCTGATAAAGAACACAAGAAAAGAAAGGCAGCCAATGAGATGAAGACATCTGACCCATCTTTCTTGTTTAGTAGTTTATTATCTTCAATTTCATCGAGCCACTTCTTAAAGTAGTCAAATTTCATTTGCCAAATGTCTTCAATTCAATGTTCATGGTTTTGTGTACGCCTTTATGCAAGTCCCTTTCTGCCACTTCTAGGTTTGCCGCTCCCCCTTCTTTTGTCTCACCCTCAGATTGAACTAGTAAGCTAACTTTATCATAATGTAAAGCACTGTAGATCAGGGACAGATGTAGGTCTACCTATTTACAGTACTTTTGCCTGAGGTAAGACCTTTGAGAAAATAATAGCAAAATGCTTTACATAATGGAGAGGACCCATTTCATCCATCAGTAAAATGCACACACTGCATGTACAAATAACCCATCTACACAGCACATTAGATGGAGAAGTGAGACGTTTCTTCACCAATTGAATTTAGGGAAGCCTTGTAGTGCAAGCCCAGGGTTGAATTTAACCAAGACACCAGGGATAACATCCCAACTCTTATGAATTTTTAATGATCAAGTAATCTGGAAGTCTGTTTATCGTCTCAAAGGACAGCAGTGTCCCCTGTAGCCATAGTGAGGTATTCTGGTCCAGAGAGCAGATCGCCACCTATTGGTCTACCAACACCTACAGCAGTAACCTGCTTTTTCTTACAGGCCTCACAAGTCATTATTGATCAGGCCCAAACTTGCTTACCTTCTGAGACAGGGCCAGATTCATCTCACTGTTTCCTCTTTGGTAGCTAGTTTTCAGTCTGTGTGCATAGTGTATATTCCCCTGGATTCCTCCTGCTGTGAATCTGTGAATTAACATTTTACGAGGCACTTCATCAGAAGCCTTCTGGAAATCAAAATATATCAAATCATGTGATTTCATGGTATCAACTATCAGTGCAGCTTTTTCCTAGGCTCCTTGTAAGACAGCTAATCATGACCTTACATTTCTAGGAACATCTCTTAAAATGCCATTATTTTGTAAAGATTATTCTAACCTAACTTGAACTGTTGTTTCCATACCCATAGGGAGTAACAGAATATGGCTTGTAAATTACATAAGATAAAAACTTCTTTTAGGAGATTCTCATTATCATTGTTGTAACTTAGAATAAATGTCTCTATTAAAACATTACAATCATATGCAACTAATGCAATTGTAAACAAATATAACGGTAAAACAACATTAATCTAATATATAATTGATTTATCACTTATAATAAGAACCACGAGTTGGACGTCTGTGAACTCATGCATTACTTTTTTAAACCCTCGAAGCATCAAACAATATAAATCTCATACCTCAAATTCTATTGATACTGCGACTTTGAAGTTCTGCCTAATTAAGCTCTTATGAAGCTAACAAGACCACTCATATAATATTAGAATTAATTTGAATAACAGATATGTTGTTGCCATCCTTGCAATACACTTTCTGTATCACAACACGTATCACATCAGAAACGATCAAATTTCATTGGTCCACAATTAAATGTTCCACCCTGGATTCTATTATTTCTCATGAGTGCTAAATCCATCATTAAATTACCCTAATAAAGGAAAATGTATTCAATAGCTTTAAGAACCAGCATAATAAGGTCCATTAACACATAATCACCATGCTCTGCTGTCCATCTGGATTCTAAAAAACAAACAGAATGACTAGTATTATTGCTGACGGGATCTTTTTGGTTTTTTATTCCTTTATGTTTTACCACATTAGTCAATGTGAAACAAGTTCTTGTGTATAATCTTTCAAACCTCTTAACCAAAAATGACTAATTTTTTTATGAAAATAAAAAATACTTGTTTATTCACTTGTTCACAAAGCGATGGCAAAGTAATATGTAAATGCAAAAGTGGAGCCTGTCTTTTGTTGTGAGATACATCATTATGTCCCATAATGTGCCCAATTATCAGAATCCCCACACCTGCTGGTTTATGTTTCAGCTATGCTCTCAGGTACTTAAGCCCTACGTACATTGAAATGATATTGTTTAATATTTACTAAGATACTGTGTAATATACAGAATAACCTATTTACTAAACTAAAATATTAACTAATATACCATATAATATATAAATATACAACTAATATTCTAATGTTAACTGTTTTCAAACCTTCATCATATTGACAGTTTATTTTAGATATTACACTACAAGACATTTCAACTCCTGAGCTGAACCTTAAGTGGGTTCCAATGGTGTAATCTGGTTTAAAGACCCCACACCCTCTTGCTGATGTGATCAGTATTTTAAACACTGATACTGCCTATGAACCCTTCCTATCTCTTGAGGATATTTTTAAATTATATGTACTATGCTGTGGCTTAAATTATGTTTGAGGACCCTCTTGTTTATACCAGTTGCCTTCCACATTCCAGAAATGGACAAAGTTCTTTCACGCATTCTTTTCAAATTGTCATCTTCACACTAGACATTTGTTTTAAAATCAAAGCTTTAAAAAAGTTTTTAAAAAGTGGCGTTATACACACTGCACAATGTGATATAGTGTGCTACTTAACAAATTAAATTAATTTAGCAAAATTGAATATCTTGACTAATTAAATTAAATTGCTTAAAATATATTGTGTGCAACTAATGTTCTCATTAATGCATGTAATAGATAACTAAACTATGTGGAGACCAAGCCAGTGATCTTTCATTATATTGTCAGTACATTTTCTTATGTTTTTATCCTGTGATAACTTTCCTCCATGGGTTTTGAGATGGATTTTTCATTACGTCTCGATCCTGTAACCTCTTGTTCTTTTATTTTTTAGATGTGACAAAACCTGTGCATGTGCCCTACACAGGTCTGACAATGGGAAAACACAGCGCCAACAGAATTTGGCTAAATTGTAATTTGGAGGAAACAAATTCTGTCATTTCCATTTCAGTTGACATCCACTGTCACTGTACAGTATACTGTATTATTGTTTAGGTCTTTAATAAGAAGTTCCTTACCACATTCTGCTACCTGATAAAATCATTTTCTGTTTTGATCATGCACTGTGTATTAGCTAAGGTGCTCAGACAAGTTACTCCACCAGTAGCCACGTATTAGCGTTCGGATTCAGTAATAATCAGACCAACTTTACAGCAAGACAAGTTAATCTCAATCAGTTATACAACAAAGGAAGTAAAGTACTGTTATATTATGGGAGCAATTCTTTATTAGCGTGTTTCGCGACTTGATGAAAGATATGAACGTTCTTTCTAAACAAAGTGTTTTTTCTAGTACAATTTTACAGCTTTATAAGTAACTTGTATCTCTACTTTTTTGAATCACTCAATGCTTCTAAGCAAAAAAACTGAAGAATCAGACAAAGCACAAAGCCAGCCATCCTGAAGCAAAGCTGAAGTGAAACTTCCAGCAGTTAAAAGCAAAATAATTTGTGATATACACTTGAGATCTAGAAAGGCCTCATAAGAGATAAGCAAATAAATTCTTCCACAGGTCAGACCAAGCATATTTTTTTCAACCCAACTCAATTCTGACACAAAGACACCCACAGTGATAAATAATTGCTGGTGTGAAAGGGTTAAATATGATTCTAAAAGAATGGAGGCATGATGGACAATACATAAAAGAACAAGGTTAAAAGCATCCATAAGCTGTATCAGAAATAGCACACACAACAGCAAAAGCTTAGAAAGTCAGGGACAGTACTAAGAATGTGTTAATTTGAGGAGTGTAAAGTGATAGTCATTGCAGAGTCCTCCTTAATAAATCAAACCTGCAAATTTAGTTAGTAAAAAATAAAATATTGGAAAATGCACTATAGCACATGACACTAATTTTAGTTATAAAATCTAATAGTGAGTTAAATAGGCTTTAACGTGACACTTCAAAGACCAGAAATCAGTAAAGTTTCACTTATTAATATATAGATTTATATCATGTTCCTTGCTCTCAGATATGAGAATAAATAAAAATAATTCCTTACACATATATAGCACTTTTCTGGACACTCCACTCAATTATATTTTCATTTCTGTAACAGTAGTTATTATGAGTCAGTTGTGTTACACATAACCAGTAGGTGTCAGCAGCTCCCTAAATATATGTGACGGACATCAGAGGGAATAAAGAACAGGGAAAACAAAGATACTAGAGGATATATTTTCTCATAGGCTGTATTATGGT
Source organism: Atractosteus spatula (assembly GCF_055471065.1). Lineage (NCBI taxonomy): Eukaryota > Metazoa > Chordata > Actinopteri > Semionotiformes > Lepisosteidae > Atractosteus > Atractosteus spatula. Next base: position 29,674,429 of record NC_142713.1, on the reverse strand, counting down.
CACATTCTCTGTAACATACTGTACATTAATTGAAGGAAAACTGTTTTCTTAGAGAAACATTACTGAGGTAATGAACACCACAAAACTATTCGTACAGTTACGTACTATACAGTATTTAAAATAAAATTCAATACTTTTCTTAGTTTTAGATAATCAGGTTTGCACTTGACACGGACATGAAGAATTACACGATTAAGTAATTACTTCGTTTGCTACAGTTTTCATATATAGCACTGTCGGAACTTGTGAACATCAACTGTATGTCTTAATTCTGATTCATGACTTTTTTCCTAAATCCTGACCACACGAGGCAGCCCACTGACTCAAATTAAAACTGTGCAAATTAAAATGTAAAAGATTTTCTTGTAATACACACTCCCACATACAGTAGTTTTTAAAGATTTGTCATCATCTTACTGAGGAAAATATATATTTTTCAAGCTATCAAACTCTGCAACATTCTTGTAATTGGATATGGGAATCATTATTTTATATCAAACTGTTTCTAACTAGGACGTTCAATTTTAATAAACAAGTCAGTGCTGTAACTAATGCTATTTTATATTAAACTCATCCTTTTGAGTACTTTCCATGCAAAAACTATTTTTTTACCAACATGTGGATCGTTTGATACACAAAAAAATTCTGTTTCCACTGTACAGTAGGTGCTGTACATTAGCCAAAAAAACCCAGGCAGCGCTTCAGCTAAATTTAAGGTTATCTTTTTAAATGTCTCCCTCTAGTGGACGCTGAACAAAATGAGGTCAAAAGGTTCATGGGCACATCTGGGGATTTTTTCCCAAAAAAACGTTTATTTTATGTGAATAGTTAAGTGTTTTTATTCAAGTTTTGAAGTCATACATTTTACAGTACTTGGAGTTGTAAAGCTCTCTCAGTCCCAAAGGATGGCTACGTCATCTACCACCGAATTTTAGAAACCACTTTGGTGAGACGTAGTTTTTATTTGCTGGCAGCACCATTGCATAACGGATCATTCACCAAATAAATTTAGGAGGATATTTAGGGAGGTCAAACTGGAATTTAGCCAGTCCACCCAACTAATGAACAGTGCCATGGGCTATTTAATAATCAATGGACCTCACTGTAAGATCTCATCAGAAGGTTGGATAAAAACAAAGCATCCTCTGTCTACAAAATAACTCACTGGTTTGTAAACTGTGGTCCAGAGGGCATGGTGCCACCTACTGGTCTATGAATACTTACAACAGAAACAACCTCCTCTTCTGAAAGACCATATTTTATATATTTTTTTTATATTACAACTTCAGTATGCACCTTTTTTCCCTTCCTCATTCCAGATTACTAGGTGACTAACATTTATACTTACTGTACTTTATTTTCTTGCTCTTCATTGCAGTTGTAGATTTGTCCTACAGGAAACGTTAATAATCAAGAAGGCTTTGCAATCATCTGCTAATTAGCGTACAAGGTTGAAATATAAAATTTATTTTCTCGTCAAGACAAAACAGTGACATTCACTTTTTCAGTTTTACACTCCTGACTGTCAGTTTTACATTTTCAAACTTTTGCATAAAAAAGCAATAGCAGGCAGAGAAATTAAGACATACTAGCAAACAAATCCCCCAGTGGAGCCTAAATTAAAACACGCTTTTTTTCCAGCAACGCAAACTAATTGAGCAATGGTAAAGCAAGATTTATCTTCTCATATATTTACTCTCTTACAGAAATAGTTAGTAATATTTTCACATACAAAAGGCAGAACCAGTACATTTCACAGAACAGTGTTTCTTTCTTAGTGGTAATGCCTTAAACATACTGTATGAGAAAAAAACTTGGGAAACCCAGCTTGGAACTTGGAAAGCCTCAAACTTAATGCTCTTAAACAATTCAACAATTCCACCACCAAAAAAAAAACCACTACAAGTGCCTTTTAAACATGGCATTTTAAAATTTAGTTCTATAGTTTATTCCCGACCGTGGATGTAGGCATAGAGGAAGATTTAGCACTTTACAAAACTGTAATTGCAACAGTTAGTGATGCATCATTCAGCCACAAGAGGGCTGCTGAAGGAAAAACCATCTTAATGCCAGAAATTCTTAAGTGCACACAGCAGGATGTGATGGTAAAAGCTTAGACTTGGAGAGAACAGAAAGCTAATTTTGCTTTTTATTTGGTAAAAACAGACGTAGGCCTGCTGCAATAATCTGTTGTTTCTGAAACAGCACTGGGAAGTGATGCCAAGATCAACAATAACCTATGAAGTGTGACATTTCCTTCTGGCCAGGAGAAGAACTCTAGATTAGGAACACTTTTGCATAGATGTCTCTACATTAATACAGTGGCTGTGAAAAGAGTCACATGGATTTAGCATACAGCATTAAGATAGCAAGAATAAAATAGATAACAGAACCCAGAACTTATTCATATGGAGACTTAAATTTAAAAAAGGCCCACAACAGTGTGTATCTGTTCAGAAGAAACTTTCAATCTCATTTGTCTATGTTTTCCACAAACTTACCACGGACTTTATAATTGTTTTAGAAGCTGTCAACCCAAAGGGACCTGGTACTACTGGTCATAAGAAAATTGATATTTAGTGTGAAGTGAAACAAAACCATACTGTGTCATACTGTGAAAAGTATAACAAGCAGACAAAAATCACAGTGGTCTTCAATATAGCCCCCCATTTAAAAAGCAAGCACAAGACCTTACCCAAAAGATCAGAGTTTCCCCCAGATCAAGCTGCGATTTTCCGAAGGGCCATTATAAAAGCCCTCTACAAAAAAGGCACATTAGTGGATAAACTGGGTTGACTGAACAAAACTGAGGGATGCTGCTGGTGTTGGTGGCTTTCAGAGGTACAGCCCTGTGCTGAGAACCCTGTATGCCATGGAGAAGGTGACCCCCATACCCACCATCCAGGACAGACCCCTGCTCGGCTGAGGAAGGGGGGTCACATAAGCGATGGTGTGAAAGAACCGAGAGCCCACAAAAACCCGGAAGTGGAGCACGGCGGTATAGAGATCTGGTCCAGTCAGTGCGTACAACAGTCCAATCACCACAAACGGAACTATGTTTTCCAAGTCATTCTGATGGCATCTACAGAGAGATCAGAAAGAGAAATATGTTCAGTTTCAAAGTTATTTTTAGAAACAATCTCTCTGAATTACCTCAAATGTTAGAAGCTGAGTATTTAAAATGAGAGAGAACTCTCCTATTCAGACACAAAGAAAATCATCTTGACTACCTCATAAATGAATGGAACCAAAATTTGCATCCACTCATTCAAATAAATTCCAGACAATGGGAGTATTTAACACTGTAGCATATGATATGGCAAAATTGCACAACAGCAGTGAATTAATGACAGAGCTCACTGAGCAGTCGTGATGAGGTGATTTAACCTGTTGAATATCAAGCTTTGGTAAAATCAAGAAAGAAGAATCCACACAATAAGCAACATGACCTGCTCATCAAGAGAACAGTACTTTTATACATTCAGTATGTTGGAAGCGGGACAAACTCAGTACACCGCTGCTCAACACAGTGTCAAGTCCTCTTTAACAATAAATCAAGGCTTCGTGTCGACCATGTTGCTGAAAAGCCAGCAAGTGTGGTGCAGATATGCAGATCAATATGCGAAAAGATGTGTAGACCAGTGCGACTGATGAGGAGGTCCAATTGTGTTGTTCTGGTCAGGACTGTTAAATTATTACAGAACACCATTTGAAATGACTGATGACATCCTGACTGCACACTGCTACATCAATAAAGGTGTGAGACCCCACTTGCTGTCCTGCCTGCAGGCTCATCCCAATGAGACGACAATGCCATGTCACCATGCTGCTTGTGCAAACGAGACTTTCTAGCGAGGGAAGAACGTAACAGTCATGTTTTGAAAGCCCTGCATGTCATACTTAAGCCCTGTTGAACAGTTGTAGGAAGCTATGGGATAACGTGTGTCTCTCTCAGAGACCAGTAAACTGCTACACGCTTGAACAGACTCTACAAGAGGAATGGTATAGAATCCAACAAGATAACATTAGTAAACCGGCACAAAACATGTTTCACAGATACAGCGACTGGATTGCTTCTAACAATGGCCATACATGCAACTAGCCTGTAACTTGCAAAGTTGGCCCCAGGATGATAAATGCTGGTGATGGCAAATATTAATCAGCATAAGAAATGTACTTATGTCAAGTCTACTTAATAAAATGTAAGAGCTTTTTCTTTTCAGAAAGAGCCATTTCTTTTCAGTTTCCCCATAATACCTTTGTGAATTTGCATGTCATATAGGTAAGCCTATACTACACTCAGAGCATGTTCTGAAGCAGAATATGAATTTCCACTGCTATAATATGCATTCTAATTTGTTAAATTTTGATAACACGATTATAGCCCAATGTAATGGGTCCGATTAATAAATAAACACAGTTAAAAATATTATTTTAAAATGAATACACATTGTATCCTTAGTGTATAGTATGACTTGATGAGCACAGCTCACTCCTACACAATGTACTGTATTACGTTAATGAAATAAGGCTTGTCTCCTTGTTTAGTTTTTAATGAAAACCATCAGAAGTAAAATGATTTAAATGATGTAACTAAAAAAATGAGAAATTATAAATAGCATAGTAATGAAGACTGGAACTAAGATTTGCCTACATATGCATGGAGCCCAATAGATTTGAAAGGGGTCACTTCATATTTTAAATTATTTTATAAGGAATTCCTGACAGAGTTATAACTTAACAGGGCACAATATATATGTAAAACAGTACTTGGATAACCTAACATACAGTATCAAAACTGTTCTTACCTTCTGACTCTTTCAACATCAGGATCTGTACGAAGCATCTTCTTTTTCTCGTCCTCAATCTTGCTTCTAAATGAAACATCTTCTGGGTTAGCAAAGGCCTAAATATGGATAGAAACACTGACTTTAAACTGGCATGGCTTTTACCATAGAACAGGCTTATACAGTATGTTAAAGCTACTGTACATATGCATTTAAATTATCCACATATCATTTACAAAGCGCCGATAAAGGTTCATTCCATACTGAAAGGTAAGAAAAGAAACACAACATTTCAGTTGTGGAGCACATGTGAAGAAGGCTCCACAGCAAAAACACTGTGTTTCTTTCCTTACTTTTCAGCATGGAAAGAACCTTCACCTGTTCCTTTGTAGCCTAAACATGATGACGCAGGTACAGTACCTACAGTACTTGAACATCTATTTACAAAACGCTGTGTCCAAGGTGGCAATTTTCTTGCTTTTAACATGCAAACCTGCCCACCTCAAGAACTACTACAAAGCATGTCACTACTGAGAGATGTCAATAGTATACTAACCATTACTTATGCTTTGGCCTCGACAAGCGTATTCAGCTGATAATTTTTTTCTTAAAAGCGATGAATTTGATTATAGTTCTCCAGTTAGATGCACTGTCTGACACATTCATAAATTCTTCAAAATAGTGACAAAAACATGGCAAAAAGTGACAACTTATCTATAACAGCTTACCTTCCTTGTCATCCGGAAGTATCCAGTCAGGGGTGCCAGGAACATCATTTTCAGAATGACAATAGTAGCGTAGGTGGCAAAAGCCAGGAACACCTCGCTATCAATCATCTGAGATATCTCTGCCATTTTGTTGTTTTTTCTGCTTCAGTTAGCCGAAATACATAAACGAGAATTAGACCGCACAGCTAAAACACAGCCGAGAAGCTTTCGTAATACAAACCAGTTAACAAAGCATTTCGCACACAAGATTTCCCGTCTTGCTCAATTTGAACTCAACACCCGTTACGTGATAGGGAAGTAGAAAGTAGCACTTTCCAGACTAAAATAGTCTCGATAGTTCAGCCCAACTACTGAAAAGGGTATTTTATTAGTCACATGGAACACAGAACAGAGAAATTTTTACGCCCTAAAATATATCTTTACGGCCTAATAGGACCGGATTTGTAAATAATTCGTATACGATCTCTTGCCAAAAAACACGCACTTGTCATATTTGGAAAACCTGTCCATTTCACCAGTCTACATACTGCAACCAAGATATATCAAGCGAAGACATCGCTCGAATTTATTCATTTATTCATTAGCAATATTGTTTGTGTTGTGTTACAATGTATTTATGCTTTTCAAATAACACCAGTGAACACCAGAGGTTGAGCGTAGTTCGTTTAATCATTGCATTCATAAACAATTTGCAATGATTAAAAAGGTCTCATATATGGAGAGAAACTGTCTGTTATAATGCTTTTGAAATAAGAACTAAATGTACAAAGCATAAAGAGTTTAATTTCAACTCAACTGCTAAGCCATTTTGCAAACTGCAGTAACTCTTCTTCAAGTTGAATGTTATTTTTTAAATGGACATTGCGAGTAAATTGCACATTATATAATAAAAAACAATCTGATGTGTAATTAAATGTAATTATATATATATACACATTTATATCTTGATCGCTTATACGTTTTAACGAAGTTTCACTATTTTCTTACCTGTCTTTCACCGCCAAAGTAGAAAAACAACTGCTGTTTTACAAAATCACAATGGGCGTATCATGATAAACACCACAAGCATTATGGGATACTGAAGAACCTCCCTTCACCGTGAAATCGGTCAAGAGATAAATGTACTGTACTGCACTTGTTTAAAAGCCACAGAATATGGTATTTATTTCATTACAGTATATAGCCCTACGTACGTTGTTGTTATTCTTACTGTATATCGCAGTGTTCTTAGGCTTTTTGTATATCGATTCGTTTGTTTAAAAAATACACTTTAATTTAGCTATTAATAAAATTAAAGAGGCATCATTTAGTGTAGATATGCAGATACTGCAGCATAAATCATACAAAGGATCTTTGAGGGATTTAAATAATATATTTGTAATAGCATATACAGTATAAGAGTAAAATATTATATTTTATTTAAAAAATCAAATGTTATTTTTTTCCCAGACCTCCTAAACAAACTAAAGGGGGTAGGTAATAATAACTGTGGGAACTAAATTATTGTCAAATAAATGTCTTCACAAATCTCATTGTATTTTTACATATTAGTAAATATAGCAATGCAAAGCTGGGCATGTATTTTATACTCCCAACCTAAAAACCACACCTGTAGTATACGTAGCAGAGCTGTAACATTTTTCTATGTGTTTTCATGTACACGAACATAGAAACATCTACTCAGTTTTAAGTCTGCTTCGTTTATGAATGTTATCAATGTATTGCCTGTAGGTGAAAGACGAAAAAGGCTTTTATCTTCAGTGCCAAAAGTCGCCAAGGCAAGGTTAAACATTAATAAACAGACACAAAACATGCACCTTTGTAACTGCTAGTTATATTTCCATCTCATCTCATATAGGAAATTATTTTACTTTAGTCTTTATTCATATGTATGCACATATGTATGCTGAGATAAACAATTTCGCCTAGAATACAAACCTTGTCCTGGAATTCTGACAGTCTGCTTCATGCTTACTCATGCTTACATAGCGCCAATATGCAACGTCTGTCAATGAGGCCACTGTTATAGAATGTGGTGAAACAGGTTTTATAGGTTTTAGATACACTTCTAGATAAACAAGCAAATAATTGATCGAGTGGTGCATACAGTATGGTATGTTTCAAGTCATACAGCGATTCCATGCAGCCTTTTTTAGCTCACATTTAATTTACTGTGAAATGTTATGTGAAAGGTAAAAAACAAGGATGCAAACTATTTTCTATGTATTTGTCTAGATACAGTATGGTCGATTTGCCCTAGCAGTGCCATCAAATATTTCTGTGTCTCTTCCATGCAGCCTTGACCCTTTTTATCACAGAGTTAATACCGCTGTGATAAAACGGCAAACATAGATTGGACAACCTTAGCCTTGTGCTTTGGCATTCAGGGCCTGATATAGATGGTCACAAAAAAATAAATTCCACTGTGTTAGTGACGACAGTATTTTGCTTGCTTTGTGTAATGATGGCATCTTATAAAAGCAACAGGCAGACAGCTAATCACACTGGAAGACACATGCCAGATCGCTGTAAGAAATTCTGAAATCCTTCTGCCAACTCGGCAAATAATTTCAGTTTTCTGCAATGTTCTTCCACACTCCTTAAAATTCAGGGAAAGGTGCAGTGTAATACAATTCTCCATATTATGCAATGTGTTTCTGATTGCTGATTTTACTCTTTTAAATGTCTATGACAAAATTAATCGCTTGAATGAGTGTCAATTAAAGGACTTCCCCTCGACCACCTTCAAGTTACAAATCCAGGATCCTGACCACTATTCCACCTTAAACAAGCACTCTGTCATTATAATCATAATCATCGACTGTGTTCCTGTTTGTGAGCCATGACTTAAAAAAATAAGAATTAGATGACTTGGATAATTATCCAAAACCGATGTGACAATGTATTAATGTAGCCCTCACTTTGTAACATTAATAGCTGCTTTGTTAAAAATGGTTAGGAATTGTTCTCATAATTGAAAAAATGTTATTTCTGAAAAGATCAAAAAAGCTCTGCACACAACATAGTTCACTTAAATCTTCTGCAAGAAGAAATGTTTTGCCCAAATTTACTTTCTTTTCATCATTTTTTAAAATGTATTTATAGGTTCAGTACATTGGAATTACAGAGACATCACATCCTTTATCAGAATCACACCAACATCTGGAAATAAAATGAATTCTTGCAAAACATTTAAGTGAACTGTCGTAATTGTGTGCAAGCCATTTATGAAATCTTTGGAAGAGTCTGTGATTTGAAGCCTGAGATGGGTCAATGTACTGTACTTGAGAGAGCTAAGGTAATGGTTAACATCTATGAAAAGTAACAAGTAATAGGTTTAGGTTTAGTAATAGGTTCACCCACCTGAACTATCTATGAAAAGTGTTGCTTAAATTTGTTAAATTAAAACGTATTTATTTGTTTGCCCTGTCATTGGTATATGTTTAATATAAGATATTTAGGCTTCTGTTTTTTATTTTAATGTTCTTCAAAAACACAAAAAACAGAAAATCGATATACTGTTTTATATTGTAGATATTAACACCTATAGAAATTGTTTGTATTAAGCTGTTAAAACAATAGTCTTAGATGTCAAATAGACTGGAATTCAGTCACTTATTCCCATGGTTATTTTGGATAACAACAACAATTTAAACACAAAGATCATACTAGAAAAGTTTCTTAAAAAGCTTACAAATCCATTGCAGTAAAGAAAAAGTCTATAACAGAGGCCCTGTATAAAGAGAGTACAAAAAATAATGTCCTGTTAAACAGCATACAGGTAGGTCAAAGACTAGACAGAAGCGTCAAAAAATAAGATAATACTGAAAACACATTCAAAGATAGAATGTTAAGTTTAAGGTGTTGAACAATGAGCATTGACCTTCTCCATGTGTAATAATGAACTACTGTACATAAAAAGTGACTTCAAAGGCTTTTACTTTAGTTGGCTCACTAAAATGGTAAAAATAATATTATAGCGTATACAGTATGATGTTTTTAATTACCAGTGCTTGTTAAACTGGGAAAAAGGCCTGTAGTTTGCTTAAACTGTGTCTTCTTTCTTTTCCTAGCTTACAGCAGCATAACCTTGCATATTGCACATGATAAGCCTGAGCTCTGTAGCCTTCAGGAGTTCACAGCATTCAGCATAACTAAACCCCTCTGAGCCTAGGGCACCTTATCTCTTGCTAACTCCTTGCACCTGGTATATCATTCATCCTGTTTCTTTCATTCCCTGGGAAATTTCACAAACACCAGTTACTCCTAATGTGTTTTTTCTTTAGCTGCTGCTTGTGTAGAAAAATTGCAGAAAAGCTACATGTCTTCTGCATTCGTGGGGGGTGGGGGGGGTTGATTAACAGTTGGTTGAGCCTTTTGGGTGACAGTTAGTCATTTGCAAACATCTTTACAGAATGCTGGTGAAGTTAATCAATTGTTCTTATCTCTGCAGTCTCAAGAGTGGGAATTTCTCCACATCACTCTCCATCATGGCTAATACTGTACATTGATTAATCAGCCTGCCAGTAGTTCTCTGTATGGTAGTTTTCATGCATATTATGATGGATGATGGAGCCACCTACTGTCCAGGAAAGCAACATACAGTATATTTGCATATGTGCAAAGGCACTATTCACAAAGCCACTAGAAAGGAACAGAAAAGTTCACACGAGCGGAAAAGCCTAAGGTCTTGTTCTCAAGCAAAGCACTGAGGAACCAAATTCCCATCCCAGATGAGGAATACGCACGTCAGTCCTCATGTTGGTGGATGCAATGGAACAAAGTTTTGTTGGCTTCCTGACCTTCGAACCTGTATTTGACCATGACCTTTGATCAACGATTCGGATAAGTATGCTTATTTCTTCTTCCCCTCACTGCCTTTGTTTTCTGTCAGCTGATGCACAGGGTCCTAAAATCCATCTGGCTAGTAGCGTAACACCAGGTGCTATGGTCAGATGAGACCAAAATTGAACTCGTTGGCCACTCACACCATCAGTACATTTTGTTAGAAGAGGGATACCTACAAAAGAAAAGAATCTCATATCCACTGTGAAATACGGTGGTGGATTGTTGTTGTTGTGAGGCTGTTTTTCTGCGACTGGCCCTGGGGCCCTTGTTAAGCTCAATGGTATTCTGGCCAAACACCTGGTTGCCAGAAAACTGGGAGTTGGTTGCAGGTGGACCTTCCAGCATGGCAATGACCATAAACACACCTCCAAATCAATAGAAATATGGTTGACTGAAAACAAAATCAAAGTTTTGCAATAGCCATCTCAATCTCCAGACTTATACCTGATTGAAAACCTGTGGTCTAAATTAAAGAGGACAATAAGGACATCAAGGATCTGGAAAACGTCTGCATAGGGGAATGTTCCAAGATCCCTCCCAACGTGCTCACCAACCTTATTAAACATTATAGGAAAGGGCTTTGTGCTGTTATCCATGCCAGAGGAGGTTGTGCTAGAAACAGGGGATCCATTCATTTTGACACTGTTTTGAAATGATGGTATTAGGATTAGATAAAACCTGTACATTTCTCACTGTTGAAGGCATGAAATATAACTCATTATGTGTGCTGTTCATTTTATATGGCTTTTATTGTTCATCTATATTAAGGGTGCCAGAAATTCTTGAGCCCACTGTATTATTTTGACGCCCTAGTATGAAGAACTGCTGAGGGCGTAGAGCTGTGGCGTTCTTCCTCGCTTCAATAATAAGTCCGAAGCTGTTTATCTTTAAAAGTTTCTTGAAATAAACTTTTGAAAGAAAGAAGAGAAGATTCTGAAACGTGGCTTTTCACCTCGTTTATGTCGGCCATGACCTGGACTGGTCATCCACCTCAGCTGCAGGGTTTCGAATGACAGCACAGGTAAACTACAGTAGTTCAGAGATCTGAACATTATTTCAGTGTTTTGTTCCCTTTAGTTTTTGCTCACATTTACTGTAACTGCTCTTACCCTTAGAAGTTTTCAGTTTGAGGACTCAGGAATTCATTATGTTTACAAAATGTGTGCGCATCATTTTGTAATTTCACAAAATGGGACATCATAGAAAGGGTATGAATACTTTTGCAAGGCACTGCACTTTTGGTGACATTGGTGTATGTCTAATCTTTGTACCACAGTGCTTCTAAGTTAATATGCAAATTCAGGATGACTAAGCAACTTAGCAATGGTGTATTCTGTGTAGTTGTATGGTAATATCTGATATTTTGACATTTGAAAATTGGAACTAGCATCTGTGCAGACATCATGCTGAAAAGAGGAGCTGTGGAGAATAACAGAAGAAACACTACAGTATTTTTATATCTTTTGAAATGAACAGACAGAAGGCTGTGTAAAAACAACATTAACAAATGGTCTCATTCCTTCTCATTGCAGTAGGCAATTACTAACTTTTATCAGAGGAATGACATAAATTTCCATTTCAAAATAATATTACATCCAGTGTTATTTTGATGCAGAGATATTATAATAAATATAAATTAATTTGATGACTAAATTAAATTGCTGTGGAACAACTGAGGATACAGAGCTTTATTTGGATATTTTTGGAATTTATTACATTTTTCACATTACCAATTTTATGCAGTACTTGAAAACAACTAGCTGTGACACACCTAATGGGGGTGCAGTAATGGGATGTTTAAATAGGCAGACACAGCAATGCAGGCATTAGGTAAATACAGTGCTCTTTTATTTACAGTGTGAAGCTAAACAAAAAAAACCTCCAAAACTCACAAAACACAAACAAAAGCCTAAATTCCAGTTTGAGCTTCTGACTAGACTTCTTCAGTCCCTCTCTTAAGTAGTCAGACAGCTTTGCGGCCTACAATTGAGACCAAAATTTTCCTTCTGACATGCTTTCAAACCTCTCTTCAGAAAAATCTCTTCTAAATATCTGTTTCTCTCCAAAAATGTTTTCTCTCCAAAAGTTTTTCTGGTAGCATGATGATCACGTACTGTAAACAATACCCAGAAAAGTGCTTCCATTCTTGCATTTAGTTCGTAAAGTGCTGAAAAGTTGACTTAATTGAGAGAGCATATTGTGAGAATGTGACTTTATCACCAACCTCTTACCTATTTTCTCTCTTCACTCTTATAAGTGAAGCATTCTTAAGAAGTTAAGATTCACATAATATTTGGAAGGGCAGAAAACCTTGTCTTGAGATATTTCTTAAGATACAGTGTTTCAGCAAACCGTCCTTATACCATGTTCTGTACACTGAAAGCAAGCAAACAGCTTTGTAGAGAGAGGTGCTTGTACAGGTGGGAAATTAAATCAAATTTACAAATCAATCCAATTAAATGATCCAGGGAGAGTTATCTTATTTATTATGACATATGACAAGGAAAACCTAAATTCTGTCTGAATTTCCCCAGGAGGTATCAGAATGTCCTTTGAGGAGAGGTTATCTTCTCAGCAAGTTCTGCAGTGTTGATTTCACTTTATTTGTCACTGCTGTCTTGAAAGTGGTCAAAGTGGAGACTGCACTTTATATGCAGTAGGATATCCCACCAGGATACTGGATGGCAAACTTCTATTGATTTCTTTACCATTTCGCCAGTAATTGGGATGAGGATTGCAGCATCCTCATATTGATTTTTTATGGCAGTCGTCTCATTTTCTGGCTGTTAGACAGCATTGACTAAATTACTGCCTGCCCAATAATCCAGATGCCAGAAGCCCAGCATTGCTATTGATTTAATTATGGAAAGCCACTTAAAAAGGTTCCGGGCACTATACATTTTTATTGATTGACATTAGCGTCTACATTATTTTCTGAAGGCAAGGCACTACATACATGTAGTAATATCCAATCCTTGCAGAATATTAAGGACACCAGACTGCACAATACACTTTATATATTTTTACAGTGTATTCAGGGCTTCCTGAAGTCAAATTGATTGATTATGTTTTTGACAGAAAACTCCAGACATCTTCTCTAAGTAACTTGATGATATACACTGAATACAGGCCGGTGATAAAGGCTTTAACTGCCTTCTTGTTTTATGGCAATACTACATAAAGAATTATTTATATACCACTTGTCTGATGAAATTTTACATTTTCACAAGTCACAAAGTCATTATTCCAAAAAGTACACTTTGCAGGGGCCAAGTACAGTATACACATACTGTAGATTTCTGACAATAGTCTAAAATCTCATGTAGGAAAAACTGGAAGTTTTCCAGTAGGAGTTAAGCTTGTAGTTTATTGGGGTTGACAGAAGGATGTGTCATGGTTGTTTCCCTCCTCTAGAGGCACTCCTACCCTTTTCATATTGTTTCTAGTTTATAACGTACACCTGTTCATTGTTTCCTGGTTATTATTTAAACCCAGTGCTCCAGGAGCTCAGGACTCTGCATTGGAAGATGGACGCCCAGGAGCCCGCCTACCAGCTGGTCCTGGAGTGACCCGATGGCATAGGCTTCACCTTATCGTCTTGACCAGCTGAGTCCGGGGCATGGAGCGCCTGGCCTCGTAATCCTGTTTTTAATCTCCTGGTTCCTTTGATTGGATCTCCCAGTACCTGGACTCTGGACTGTGCCCTAGTTTCCTGCTTTGGACTTCCCTTTTTGGACTCGTTCGCCCGTGCAACCCCCTTTCCCCTTGGATCACCGTTGGCACCGCCCGCTGTTTGTCAACCCATTTATTCCTCACCATGTTCCTCACCTCATTCCTTATTGTTCTTCTCCAGTCTCTTCCGGATTATACCGTCTGCATAGGTTCCTAAACTCATTAAATATTTTTTAATGAATTCCATATACTTCATGATTAATAAAAAAAAATATTAAAATAATTGCCTTTGGACACTTTCCAAAGTCAGGTAGAGATAGGCCCATTGCGAGGGTTCAGTTTTTATATGAAACCCATTATGCCCAAGTGAACTAGGGCCTGCAGCCCTCGCTCTTCACAGAAACAGAGCGCATTCACATGAGTCAAATACCTCATGGGGTTGTGCAAACTCGGTTGGGACAATTGTCCCAAAGCCCAACCACCTGCCTCTATTTAACAAGGTCATATTCCATCAACCAAAGAGGAATTAAACCCGTATTCACAACTGATCCGGTGCTCTGTCATTGAGATACCTTCTGACCAGGGCAGTGCTCACAGCACCACTTAGCAAACTTCCCAGGACACTTGGCACCAGTGGCACCAACTAAACTTCCAGTCTTAAAATCCAACATGGAAGTGCAGCCCTGCCCTGATCTGATGAGCTCTGATAACTGCATTTGCCTACAGTCTCAAATTAACCCATCTGCCAACGCTTGTCCACCTGCCTTTGCTCTCCAACCCTCCCCCAGCTCTCATCACTCTCCGAGCCTTCACTAGGATCAAAGCTTTTGCATTCTTCAGCCTGTGAGCAAGATGCGGCTTTCTCCATCTGCTTATCGCATCATAACAAAACCATACCCTGTTGAAAATCTGTACCTTGGTCTCCCTGTAGGCTGCATTTAATGTATTTGCACATTGGCAATAAAGTTATACCATATACAGTAATACATTCATACCAACAATGCTCAGTTGTGAAAGAGTTAGTTCTGATGATGAGCTCCACTGTCCCAAAAGTTTGAGTCTTCTGCCATGGGGGCATTGTGCACTGTACCATTACCTTACTCTGACCCTCCAGTATTGGATTACGGTTGCTCGCGAGCTCAGAGCACCACTCCGTAGACAGAGATGAATTCCACAGCACCAGTCTGGATCCTTTGCCACTGAACAATTCTACACAGTACCAGTACAACGTACAGCTCTGCTCTGCCCTGCCAATACACAATCATAGTCATGAGAAGGAAAAGGTATGGAAAATGATATATAAGTATAGCACCATTCTCTAGTCTAGACACTGGCAAATTCTGCTGCACCACAAGCATGGGACTTCTATCTCAGCAGAGCTCTATAATATCTGTGTTTCAAGGGGGTAATGTCACTGTTGCTCATGCTCTAAACAGACACATACTAAATATATCCACTGATTAATGCAGACATCACAGTTGACATCTAAAGGTAAAACATTCAGTGTTCAATTTCTTAGATGTAGAATTCCAGGAACCACTAAGAAGCCAAGTTTCCTCATTTCACAGTGTTGTGCTAACAGTAAAGTGAGCTGAGTGATCAATTGCCTTGGTCTGTCTTCTCACAGGTAAATGTTACATACTATGTATGCTTGTAATTGCTTTTCCTTTATTCATGTGAGAGTGTTTATGAGATCTAGGTCTGGAGGGAGTAGCAACATACTGTATCATGATGCAGAGGTCATTCTTCTCCAAGCTCATGTCTTCTTCTTACCAAGTAGATGGTATTACAGTGTCTAGAGAGCTTGCATTCATTACTTATTATTTTTTGGCAAAAGTTGAGCCATTGGATAGCTAACCTGATGTCTTGAACCTGATGATGTTTTCACTTCTTCTTTTTCTCTGATTCATCATGCAATAACAGAGACATCATTATTGTTTCCAAAGGGCCTGCTTCCAAAAAACAAGCCTGTACTGTAAACACATATCTGGTGTTTTGCCATCACGAGTGATGCAATATATTTTATTGGGATTTTATCCTGATTTAAGTACATGTTTATTTTAAATAGAGTTTAAAAACTATTCAACTTTACATTTTTAACAAACACAATATTGCAATTGCTTCAAATTTCAAGAACATTATATGCATTGGAAGACAGTGTCACATTGTTAGGGGCATATGAAAAAGATATCATACCGTGTAATTTTCTTTTACCCACAAGCCCCACATGTTCAGTAATCACTTCATCTTTAGTTTTCTGGAAAAGTCATAACCCTTTCTGCTGGTTCTACTGCACAAATGTTATATTCTTAAGCAGTGTTCAATTGAAAAAATAGTAATAAGACCTGACAGTTTCTTGGAGTGCAGTAGAGGATATCAGCCTACTCCTGGGTTCCTACTTAGAAGTTTCTTTAGTGTTCTTATTGAACTTCACAACAGTTAGTCTTCTGTAATATTCAGTAGTTTTCCTGTGATTTTAATAGTCTTATCTAATGAGTAGATATTCCAGATTTGACCATCTTTTCTGCACTTTTCCATGGTTTCATTATTGGCTCCTCATGCTTTCTAAAATACGTAATATGCAAAAGTATGTTAAATATAGACTATACACAACATTCAAAATACTTCACTTATGGACTCAACCTGGACTCCTGTAAACTGTACAGACTAGAACTGCTCATGCTTGGGTGCTAATTGAGATCCAGGGACATGCAGGCTGCTCATTAAGAAATTTGATTTTCTTTGTTCGCTTCCTAAACTAAAACAGATACAGGGTTTCTGATCTTGACATGCAAGATGTACTGTACCTATATTCAGCCACACATCAGAAAGAAAGGCTCAGAACATGAAAATCCCAGGCAAGAGAGACTACAAGTGTGGCTCACCTGGCCTGTACCACATCGAGCAGGCATGGAAGCAAATTTCAAAGCTGATCTTTAATCCATTGCATGAACACCTTGTGATGTTACCAGCCTTTTCCTGGCCTCTAATCTACTCCTATCCCACAAGGTTTAAAGACAAGGGTCTATAAGCTGTTTCATTTTTTTTCTAAGCACTACTTCTCTTTTCCCCATTAAATATCAGTTAGTTCTGTGCATCACCATGATGCACACATCATTAGTTAGTGCATATTTTGCAATTATGTATCTTAAAGTCTGGTTACTTTATTATTCTTTATATCGGTATAGGATCAATGGGACTCGTTAGGATCGTGTGCAATTAAAGCACTTATTAAAATCATATTGTTCAAGTAGGGAGAGGACAGACTTGTGAGATCAGGCAGACAGCTATTGCTAAACACTACTGCAGCTCTTAGCATGAAATGTTTAATTAAAGGAAAACGAAATGTTTAATCAAAGAAAAACACTTTAATTAAACATATAATTCTAAATCATCTGTGGTAGTTGGAAAGTTTGAAAATCCCAGTTTTCCTCAGGATATGCATGTCAGTTACAGTTCATTTCCTTGCATCATTTGTCTGAATTAATTAGGTTTTGTAAGCTTTTATTCATTTATACTACTGATTTGTTTATTTATAGTAATTACTGTCTATTGTTAATCTTTACATTGTTTTTTTATTATTAAAGTGTTTTTTTTATTTTTCTTGTTTCTATCTACTGATTATCTCTTTTGTATTCTTTATATGCCCTGTGCTTAATTCTTATCTCATTAGGCAGCTCACTATCTGGGTATGTTGCAGCTTAAATTAATGCATTGTTTATTGATTGCTTTTGTACAGAAGAAGCACCGTGTTAGTTAGTTGGTAATTATTTCATTTATGGGTAATTGTACATTAACATACTTATTTATGTGCAGGTCTCATTTTAATTGCTAACAGGACTGTAGGACTGGGGAGAGATTGTATTTTTAACATATATCCCAAGCAATAATTCTGACAACACATTGGTTTAGATTTGGAGGATTTGTTAATGTGTCATATCATAGAAGCACCCAAAGTGCTCACTAGATCTCATTGTGCCTTAAATTGTTCCTGAGTAGGTAGCAATTACTGGCAAGAGTCCAGAGAGTTTACATGCAGCTAGAAAGGCAAACTGTATTATTCTAATGTCCTAATAGTTTACCCTGATGGTTATTCTGATAGAATCCATAATGTTTTCCAAGATTCTGGTGGACGTGCTGTCTTGATAGTGTAACTTTGGGCTCTGAAGCAACATAAAACAAACACGAAGACATTCTAGAAGAAGTTATTTTTACACAATGCATGCTTCTTGAATCCCGAGAGGCCAGAGTTTGTGACCTTAATACTGAGCTTGCTGACCTGCACTGTCTAAAACATTTTCACGAATTAGTAAGCTTATTAGAGATCTGGTGTGCACACCAAAAACTGCGTGAAATGAGAATTCAAAGCAGGTCAAGAGTGGGATTGGGTCACACTAGGGTAACCACGGAAAGAGGTATTTCACTTTACACCCAGCAAGAAACAAGCTTGAAGTGTTCAATGCATTTTAATTACTGAAAACTGATTTGGGTAATAATATTAGCATTAGAAGAAACAGAAGTGTTACAGTTACTGGTTGGACTTAAGGTAAACAAATCCTCAAGGCTTGATGGTATTCTACTAGTTGTACTTTATGAAACAAGAAACGCTAATTATAGCCTATTAACGACACTCTTCCAGCAGTTGTCCAAGATGGATAGTACCCATTGACTGGAAAATTGCTAATATAGTGCCCATCCATAAAGAGTGACAAAACCGATCCAAGTAATTATACACCAATAAATCTTACTTAATTTATGTGTTAAGTTATGGAAACAATAATTAGAAGTTAACTGGAGGATCATACAGTATGTGGAAACAGGCTGCTTGGGAGTAGTCCAGACAGTTTTAGAATAGGTTCTAGGTTAACTAATGTGTTAAAAATCTTTAAACAAGAAACTGTATTTTCTGTAAACTCCTCCAAGTATGCTAAAAGCAGAGGTTAATTTCCCCTGTAAATCACACTAACCACACCATTAAAAATTGCCAAAGATTTCTCTCTGGCAATAAGCAGAGGCACTGTGCGGCAATTATATTATAGCTTTAAGTAATAAAAAGTGGACAAATATTTTTGACTACACCACCTAGTCATATACTGTTCTAGGATCAACAAATTCTAAAGTATTGGTGTTCACAAAAGCAGAAGATTCTGATAACTGGATCAGCAATCATGGTTATCAATGTTGTCATGTACACAACCAATTACTCTATTTTTGATACCACACCAAACTCTGCATCTATGTGGCTAATGACTTCTTCTAAATTAATAAAACTTTCTTTTCACCAACTGTTTTGACACATGCTTCCAGTTTTGAGTGATGTAATGGCAGGTTACAATAAAAAAAGGCATTTTTGCATAATATACATACTTTATATACATATACATAATTTACATAATTTATAATGGAGAGTTACATCCAGTTAAATCCTGTCTGAGCTTTGCTGTTACAGCTTTTCTCTGCACAATTAATTTTCAGGAATGTCTTTCAATGGGGCAATTTATACACCAGAGCATGGTTATTAATAATATTTTTGAATCGAGCACCCTCAATCATGACTGTCAAATATCTTGTCTTTAAAAATCCACGTTCAAGACAGTGATTTCCCTTGGTCTTGCACTTTAGGGGTTTTATTTTTTTTTTTTGCCAAGGAAAGCCAGTACTAATGGAGTCACCTCTTTTTCAGTTTCATGAAATGGAGCCTTCCAAATATGGTCCCATAAATCTGACACAAAAAACTCATTAAGTTCTCTTTCATAGTTTGGTTGCTTTGTAATAACTTTGAATTTACATTATTTTTAAGCCTCAGTTTGGCTGACAAACACCTGCATCAAACTTAATTGCTAGTAAAATAAAAACATTATGTTTTAAAAACGTACATGCTTGCATTCCCTACTACATGGAGGTGCTGTCCTTTAATCTATTATTATTTTTATTTTTAGTTTGTGTGAGATACAGGTATACAGGATCTGGGTATACATTTGAAGATAAAATAGTTCTCCATAATTTGGTTTTGTATTTCTCATTCAGATATTCTCTTTCCAAGTTCTTACGGGAAGCCGGTCCTCACTCCCGTGTAGTGCGTAGTTTATGACGCTATGCAGACAGTATAATCCGAAAGTGACCGGAGTAGGACACCGGGGAAAAAATGGCAGATTCAGGATGGGATGACTGGCAGGGAGGCGTGACCACAGTGATCCGGTGCTCAAGGGGCGTGGCGCAGGCAAACAAGTCCAAAACAGTCCAAATAGGGAAACCAGAGCACAGTCCAATATCCAAAACCGGGAGGTCCATCCAAGACGGCAACAAGGATAAAAACAGGGAACGGGGACATGGAACCAAGAACATGGAAGCTAAAAGAGTAACGAGGCCAGGCGCTCCAAGCCCCGGACTCAGCTTGGTCAGGACGCCGTTCGAAAGCCTATGCCCTCAAGCCGCGGACGTGGAGTGACTTGATGCTAGGCGGGCCTCTGGGCGTCCGTCTTCCAATGCAGAGCCCTGAGCTTCAGAGGCATGAGGTTATAATAATATATGAGGAACAAGGGGCAAGTGAATGTAAACATGAAACTAAAATACAAAAGGGATGGAGCGCCCTCTACAGGAGGGATGACGATCGTGACCATTCTCCCATCATCTTTAGTCATCTGATTTTTTCATGATGCAAATAATAAGTGGAGTACCAAACTGTTCCTATATGAATTTCTTCTTAATTCACATGATCAATTTTAAACTAGTCAGTGTCTCATGGCACCAAAATTGTAGGAATAGGCAATAAATTTTAGAGTTAAAAAAGGAGTTTTTTTAAGAGATGTAGGCAGCAAAATCATGAAATACAATATAAAATATCAATCCAGAGATCACAAAATTAAAATAATTTTCTGCACTAGTAGGCCATTAGAATTCAAACTAAACAAATTTAAATATTAAACAAATTAAACCAAAATTATACACACAATTCTGAAAGAGATATTTAATTATTGCATTGTGCAATTTTAAAATCATATTCCTTGATTTAAATTACATACTGTAACCTCAAAAACTACCTTCAAACTAGCTGGAAAGCTGACAGGTTAGGAGGCAAAAGTAAACTTTGAAAAGCAACACAAAAGAAACTCAAATAAACACAGAAGAGCATAAACATACTTGGATCCCTGAAAGTCTTTGATCAGTCGTACAGCTACAAGAAGGTGAGACAATCACTCTGAAATACCAATACTTGAGTGTGAAATTCAGACCTGAGGTAGCACAGAGGTGAAAAGTAACAATGGATTCCACAGACAGCTCATTAGCTGGTCAGCGGCACACAACAGCATACTGTATACTGTACCATGGCAGTCATAGACCTGAAGGGTTTTCAGGAAAAGCCCTTTTTGCCCCAGCCTTCTGAAAGCAGGAGGAGGAAGAAAACCTCTGGAAGGCTTTCTGACAGACTCTATGCAAGAAAGAAGCTCCAAGTAATCATCTGCATCCTGTTGGTGGAGCTCTGTGAGAGGTTCACATTTTTTGGGATTGTCTGCAACATGATCCTCTTCTGCACTGTCAAGCTAGGGTATGACAACTATCAAGCTGCCACTGTCAACCTGGCCTTTGTGGGGACCAGTACTCTTACTCCGGTTTTGGTGGGGTGGTTTGCAGAGTCTTGTCTGGGGAAGACCAAAGTGCTTTATTTATGTGCCCTGCTCCATTTTTTCGGTAAGTCTTTTTTATTATGTTATTTCTTCTTGTAGTAATTATCTGTGAGGGTATGTACTGTATGAATCTGACACAGAAGCAACTAAAAAAGAATAATGGGTCCTAGAGGGATTGATGATAGTTTGCTCTTGTGGTCAATGGCTGTAGGAAAGACATTCTAGATAATTCTAAAACATGATGTACTGTACATATTACTGTACTTTTTAAATGATATAAAAGGTACTCTGCACTGCTTTTGAACTAAAGGAAAAGTAAGAATAAAACTCAATGCTTGAGGATTTGGGAATGTGGGTATGTCTTCTTCTGACCTAAAGCCTCCTCAAATTTATTTTTATAATGAATCATAAAGGACTGCTCATAAATGATATTTACTTCTGGCCCTGTATGGCTGAGTCTTCCAGGATTCACAGGTTACTTAAGAGATAAGATAAAATAACTTTATTGGCAATATACAATTGCCTGTATTAGGAATTTGTCTTTTCACATAACCCAGCTTGTTCTCCATGAGACACACAGACAGGGAGAGAAGCTTGGGGTCAGAGCACTGGGTCAGCCATTTATATGGTACCCCTGGAGCAGTTGGGGTTAAGGGCCTTGCTCAGGAGCCCAACAGAGTAGGATTCCTCTGCTGGCCACAGGATATGAACCGGCAACCTTCCAGCCACAGGCGCAGATCCTTAGCCACAGAGCTACGATTGTGTCTCAGCAATTGCACAAGGTGTCCGTTCCTTCTCCCCCTCCTCCTCCTGTGCTCGGGCCTGGGGCTGCCAGCTCTCTTTGTCCCGGGATCGAAGTGAGGTCTACTTATGGACCTCAATGAGTAAAGACCCAGAAAAAATGACAATATAAACTCATTTTAGTTAACAACTGATTGAACATTAAGTCATTAAATGTTTGGGGTGGATTAAAAATTGGAAGACATGTTGGCTCTTCAGGACCGGGCATTAATGTTTCAGGTTTACATTTTAAATTAAGGATTTTACCTAAACATTTCTTTCCTGCATGCACACATTCACTGAGATGGATACCCTGACTAAGGAAGGCAAAGACTGCAGCAACAATTTTTAAACAAAATAAAAAAAAACATTCTAAACATTTACCTCTTCTAATCATTTTTACTTCCCTTGGAAAAGCTTGAGGAGAGAAGGGGGAATTCCAAGCACTAAACTTTGAATAGCTGTGTTCAGGTTAGTGGTCAATTTACTGAATCCATGATTTAGATGTTGACTCCAGGCTTTACCAGCAGAATTAGTTTCACCTGCATCACAGATCTTTCAATTCATTATTTCGTCTGAGTTAAGTCATTAGCTTTTGCTTAAGACAATGGCTGCCTACAGTACCCTGGTCCTGGAGGAACACTGTGTTGTCTGGTTTTTGCTCTAGCCAAGCTCTAAATTATAGACTAATCTTAAAATTACAGATGTCATTTTTCTATTTGGTGCATATTTGTAACACTACAAAAAGTGAGAGCTAAGGAATTTCTTGACTGACTTTTAGATGACTCCTGCATTTCTCTGGGATGCAGTCAATGGCTTTGTTGAAGCTTTTTCTACTGTATTTGCATTAGATTCACAAATGCATAAATCTCATCTTAGAAAAGTTGCTTCTCACCCATGTTGGCTTTTCCAGAGAAAAATTCAAAGCTACTGCATTGAAAATCAAATCTTATTAAAAATAATTAAAATTGCTGCTTTGACATCATGCAGAATTTCTTATACATAGATCTAAGCCGAATCATTATTTTAATGGCAGTCGACCTAGACATTTACTAGTATTGAGACTATTAGATCTGCTTAGGGGGTATAACTGTCAGATGCTGTGCAGATAAATTTCACATTTTACTCTAATTATACAGTTTAAACACATGATTTGATGAGTTAAAGAAACACTGGTCCCATTAATCCTAGCTCTCAAATGATTATTTTAAATTTGCTTCACAGAGTGCCTAACCCCCTTGTAGAAATATCAGACAAAGCCAGGACCTAATCTCCTAATCTAAGTTTTAGAAACAGGTTTCCTATTTGTGCATTATTCTAAATTGAGATATTCCTTGTTCTTACTTTGAACTCTCAATGATTCTAATCTTGGCCTTTGGAAGCTACAACTGTGGTCATCTGGTCTGATTGCGCTACAAAAACCATTTGAATGAAGCTCTCTACTGCTCAGGTCCATGGTGCAGGTGATGGTGGTGAAGAGACAGTGAAATATAGGAAAACTGTTGCTGACATAGTCTTAAGCCTTACTGCTTTGTGCTACTGTTGTAACTTTCAGGTTTTATCTTGGGGACCTTTTTCATGGTAACATAGAGATGGGTACTGCCATTGGCAGATAGGAGGAATTGGACCCCGTTGTCTTACTGTAGTTCCTCATTTTTGTTATTTAAAATACAAGAAAGTGGTTCAGAAAAGGAAAAAAACAGTTTTCTATTTTGGAGAGGAACCTCTATTTTATTAACCTTAGACAACCCAGCAGCCAACCTACTGTATGTGTCCTCTCCGTCTTTCCCAGTATCCCCCAGATGCTCAAAGTGTTGTCTGAACAGTTTGTGCTCTTGACTTGAGTGCACTGCTAGCTCGTGCCTTACATTCAGCGTTCTAATCTGCTGAAAGTGCCCTTACGCAGTGTGAGTCCAATCAGCTGTCAGACCCCATTCTTTTGACCTAACGCAGCTCAGCACTTGCTCTAAATGAAATGACTATAATAAAAACATATGAAAGGTTACACATGAGTGGAGGCCACTCAGTCATCTAGCTCATTTGGTGAAACAAAATCCAGGGCTTTGCCATCTGGCCTCACCAGGTAAGTGAGAAAATGATGAGTACAAAAATGACAGCCACATACACATGAGAATATAATTTACCAAGGATTCCTTTCACACAATGGCCTTACCTGTTGCTTTTTCTACTGCAGTGAGACAAATGATTTAAATTTATATGCTCCTTTTTTTACACGCTGCTAATAATGAAAATGTTTGTCCTTTAAACAATCTAATGAATGTGTACTAACCTTGTGTTGATGGAATATGCATTAAGCATCTAACCCTAAACATTTAGTATCTCTATTATTGTTTTGTGTAAACCAATCTACCTTTAAGCATATTGTTTTCAGTACAGTATTTTCAAATAAATTGTCTTGAAGAATATAGTAATCATCAAGATAAAGATCAAACCAGCACACCAATCACTGACTTAATGAACAACATAAGAATGATAGAGTGTTTTACATAGAAGAGTGGATCCACTTCATTCACCTTGTACTGTACATCAGCCATTATGTGCCAGCAGTCCGACTATATGCAGAATAGCTATATGAGGAAGAAATTAATAAAGTACCAGGGAACTTTGGAAGAGCTAGACTGTGCAGAATGGAATTTAGAGAATGTAATTTATTCATAAATCAGTGCCACTATTAGAAACAGTGCCACATTGTCTTTAATGACCAAGAACTCGGGACTACTGGACAGCAGCTGGTATGGCCTAGTTTCCCCTGTCACCTTACTGGAGTCTTGGTCTTGGAAATTCTGCTCCATGGGGAAGAGCGCTGCCTACTGGTCTATCAACATACTTACAGTGCAGCAGCAGTCATAGTCAATCTTGCCTCTTGTTAACAATCACCACCTAGTGTACAGTATGTGCTATTTAATGTGTACTGAGTATATTGGACTGTATAGCTTTTGTTCCATTTTTAGTGCTGTTCAGTATATTTTGCTTTTATTCATTCCTTGGTCAATGAATGAGTAAAATCAACAATCATTTGGTTTTATTCTATTCTTGGACATACAGATTTCTACAGTACATCTTTTGGTCAATATGCCTGTGATTGAGTGAACTGTGATTTATTGCTTAAAATACAGTACAGTATGTTACTTTATAATTTTAAAATGTATCGGGCTTAAGGAAGTGGAGAGAGATCAAAATAAAAACTGAAAAGTATGTCTCTTACTCCACAACTGAACTGTATTCTTGTTCTATTACGTGGGCTAGACCTGAAAAGTAATCAGCTTCTAAAGTGACAATGAAAACAGTGTTGTTTATAATTCCAACAAAATATGCAGGGTGTTGGACCTTGTTCTCAGGCAATTAAACAAGCAAAGCTGAAAATGATGGGAGAATGTTTTGTGCATTTTATATGTACTTATAGCTGAATATTAAATTTATCCATCTCACGCAAAACAAAAATGCATTTGATCTGCTTCTGCATGGAGGACTTCAATTATATATGTGAAAAAAGTGAACTGCAAAAATGTATTCTCTCTGGTGTCCATAGCAACCGGTACCTGCATAACTTTTTTAAAAATAATAATCTTTCTTCTTTTAATGATAAATTACTAATGTGTGTCAAACTCTTGGTACTGACAGCTGTCAACATCATGAATCATGAAAGAAAGCATTGTCAGAGCCCAGGAACATTATATAAATTGTTCTAATTAAAGACAGCCGCTGTCTAAGTGGCTAGGGAGTATGCTCAAGTTCTCTCACTTACATGCATTAGAATAAGTGGGTGCTCTTCGGGGAACTGCTGGCTGAGTCCTTACTAACAGAGTATTCAACTCATTAGAGCGCTTTTTAACAAACCACTTCTGTGCTGACGAATAACGTGTTGGACTGGTAGGCATGGTTAATAAAGGAATATGAATTTCCTTTCAGCTAGATAATTACCAAGATAATTTCCACTGTAATGGGCCTTGTCAGTCAGGGATGATGCTGTAATTAAGAAGTTCTGAGTGAGGTTCTCAGCAGGGGTTTTGTTATGTACTGTATCATACTGTATGTTCAGAACTGAGTGAACATAGGAGGGGCAAAGTGAAGCCACTGGAACTTTCCTTTTGCTTGACCTTAAAATACACTTAAAAGTCAAAGCAGCCATTAGGTATTCCAGTGGAAAAAAAAAAATGAAAGGCCATTTCTAAAGAGCTTAACATTACAGTTCAAAGGAAGACCGAATATGCTTTATAGACCAGATCAAACATGCTCAATAGTTTCTTAAAAAGAATCAATATTAGACCAATATTAGAGCACTGACATTTTTTATGAGGTTTAAAGCAAGGGTTCCCAGTCCAGATCTTCAAGGGCTTCAGTCCAGCAGGATGTCTAGGTCTTTAAAATGAACAAGTTTGTGAATACCTGTGAAGAGCAGTTAACTTGGTCCATTCAAACCATGAGTCTTTGCCTCAGTCTTAAACAGTTAATATTTTAAAAGGACATTCATCAGCCCTCAAGTAGTCAAATTGGTGAATTCATATTTTAACTTTAAAGCATATAAAATAGCTCAGATTTTCATACAAATGTTCAGTTATTGCAGTAGTATCATAAGTAATTTTTTTTATCTTAAGTTCACCAATTTTAATAATGCTAAATAGCATAAATGTACCTGGTAGGTGGTAAATAATTAAGTGGTAATTGATCTGGGTATTATATTATGTCAGGGAATTCACCTTTACCATTATCTTACATTTAAGAAAGCCTGCTTAAATGACTTTAAGAATCTAACAATCTTACTTTCTAGTTAAATATAATATTACCTTGTCTCAAGTGAGACAAGTAATAAGTTAAAGAAGTTTTTTTTTTTCAAAGTGTAAAAGAATAAGAGGCTAATCAACATAATGCCTAGTTAGAACTTGTCCTGGGCACCTAAAGTAGTTGGGGGTGGGTGAAATGTATTCTGCTAATGGAAAATATGTCTTAGAAGAATGAGTACTATCCTTTGAAGTGCATCTGTGATTCCAGAACAAACTCGGAGGCAAATGACATTACTCTTAAGCAAATGCAGCTCCTTGGACATTGAAATCCTTATGGTAGTCTTTTGATGAATTGTCCTTTATACAGTATGTTCGTCTTTGTTTTGTGCTTCTGAATACTAAATCTAATCCTGAATCTATACACTGTTATACATTTTTCATCTAGAAATCAAATCAATATTATTCTCGAAAGGAAAATAAAGTTTCTGATTGTTTGTGAATGGCTCCCAGTGGAATAGAGAGCTTGAAATCTTGTTCCAATTCTGTCATTGTGTTATACTGAACAGTGATTTCAAAGTTTGTGTTAACTTTTCCTCCACTTTGCTTTGTTGTTTGTCATAAAGTATTAGAGGTTTTTGATTCTGTCTACTGCATTTTAAGACTTCTGTTCCCTAAAAGGAGTGTTAGCACTGTGATACTTCCACTGCTGCAGTTCACTTTCATCCTTTCACATGATTGTCATCTTTTCTCTGGCATTTTGTTCACATTCTGAACGAATCACAAGAGCCGATTTGGATTTGGAAATGATAATAAGGCACAATCATTTAAAAAAATTTTATTAGCCTTTTTGAAAAATTGAAGTATATCCAGTTTCATTGAATTCACTTATATAAATCATTAAATAATGTGTTATTTATATTTGTTAACATTAATGTAATTAAAACCCGTGTGATCTGTAACTTTATCTTCCAAAGTTCTGAAGCTCTGGGACAAGTTGAAATGCTGTCCTAGCACTTATCTCAGATTTTTGTGATTTTCCTATATTTTACTTGCACATGTACCAGTTTATTTCTTTTGCTTGGCCTTTGATAATGGAAAAGAATTAAAGTGACGGCTTCTGAATGCGACATCCAGGCAACGCCAGCACATACAGTAGAGCAGAGGATGAATCTGTTATGAACAGTTCTTTCCAGGCCCTATGCAGACGACACAATCTGGAATAGTGAGGAAACACTGGGGGAAAAGTCATGCAGGAGACGGGAATGGAGACAGGGGGCGTGACGACACAATCCGGGTTAGGGTGAGAAAACTCGAGGGAAAAGTCATGCAGGAGACGGGAATGAAGACAGGGGGCGTGACGACACAATCCGGGTTAGGGTGAGAAAACTCGAGGGAAAAGTCATGCAGGAGACGGGAATGGAGACAGGGGGCGTGTCCTTGGTGTGCAGGTGTCCAGGGGGAGTGAGTCCGGGGCGAACAATCCAAGAAGATGTCCAAACGGGGAATCCAAAACACAGGCATAAGTCCATGGCCTGGCGATCCATCCAGAAGATTAAAAACGGGAACCAGGTCGGGACCGGCGGGGGGAACAGGAACAGAAAGTTAAAACCATAATGGAGCCAGACGCAGCAGGTCCCGGGCACACATGAAACGGGATTCAATGTAGAGCCCCAAATGAAGTCAGCTTCTGGCTTATAAAGGGGGAACTGAACAGGGGCTGGAATAAGGAACAGGTGCGGTGAATGAGGCACAATGAGAAAGGGCTGGAGTGCCCTTAAGAGGAGGAGTGGCGATCGTGACAGAATCTCTGAGCTTTGTAGACTGCAGGTTCAGACTCAAGCTTGTGCCAACAGGGGAGTGCAGAAATTTCTGGGTTACAAATGAGGTTAAGCTGGGGGGCTTCTTAACTTGGCATGCGAGAGTTAACTCATGTTTCCGACAGAGTCTGTCCTCCAGCTGACGCGCAAGCTCCACCGTTGCTCCTGATTTGCAGTGTGAAAGAAGGCCTAACAACAAATATCTCAGGATGCCTGTTCTGCAGGAGTGCAGTGGCAAGTTGGGTAGAATTTCAATTAGCACTTAAAATCTGGGACATGAATGGGCACAAAATAGTTGATGATCCTAAACTGTATTTTTTTTAAAAACACAAGATTATCTGAAAATGAAAAATGTACACCTTGAACCAGTTCAGTTCCAAATTAGAAC
Organism: Atractosteus spatula; assembly: GCF_055471065.1. Classification (NCBI taxonomy): domain Eukaryota; kingdom Metazoa; phylum Chordata; class Actinopteri; order Semionotiformes; family Lepisosteidae; genus Atractosteus; species Atractosteus spatula. The sequence goes on along the minus strand of NC_142713.1, from coordinate 29,645,042 downwards.
TGCTCAGCATGAAAATGCAGTATAACACTTCACATGCTGAGCTGCTTGTTCATGCAGAAGCCTCCTTACTGGGATCTTATTACCAGCAAGATCAATTGACAGGATTTGGCCTCTGGGGTATTGATTGATTAATCAAAGCTAATGTTCTTTTGATCAGCAGGGTTATACTGTTAACCAGCAAAGCAAAAGTAAAGTGTGATGTTTTATTTACTCATTTTGACTCCACAGTGACAGCAATGCCAGACTTCAAAGAGCACATGACAATCTGTTATATTGTGGGTTGATAAAAGATTTTGTGAAACTCCCCCTAGAAATATTTACCAGAGAGAAGTTGTTTAATAGTTTCCAGTTTACTCTTTTTCTATATCGCAAATTTTCTCCTTCATGTTTTTTTCATGAATTCTTCCTCTGTCTGTTCTTGCAAGGCTTGTTGCTTGCTTTGTCCTCATTTATGTTATGCCAGTCTCGTGCTTTACCAAGGATGCCAGCAGTGGTTTAAATTGAGTTTAATTTCTTGTCAATGGTTCGTCCTTATTTCAGATTTATTGATCATATTTACTATTTTTTTATTTTTAGTTGATTTTTTGTTTTTTGGACCGCTCATAATTTGCTAGATATTACATTTTAAAACAATTTTTGTTTAATTAAAGCTAGTGGTTTCTTTTTATAGCAATAAATACATCCTTTATTCAGTTTGCTGAACCATTTTTGTACCTTTTCGTTATTTTTTTGCAATTATTTTATTTAGGAAGTAGTTTCTCTTGGCTTGAAAGCTAAGTCCAAAAAAGAAATTTGATATTTCACACCAAGATCTAAAAAAAGTCCAGAATATTGTATGAATGATTTTAGATTCATCACAGTGTGGCAGGTAACCCAGAGCTGCTGAGACACACACATTAGGATGCTACCTCACACTCACATACCGTATTGAAGTCTTTAAAACTTTGAACTCATGTAGGAATCTTTCTTCAGGAAAGCTAGGTCTCACTTAAGAAAGTGAAAAGTTAGCAAAGTTCTGCCTTTTGGAGGTGTAAATCTCACTTTTATGGACAACAATACTGTATCAGGGTAGCTACAGCATGATGAAGTGCTATTCGGTTAAGCTATGAAACACTCTGAAATTATGAATAGCTGTTACTGTATAAATGGTTCAACACCATTTCATGTGATCTTAAGACTGGAATTTTTCATGTAATTTGCACCTGTCCCTGTAAAGCATTATGTGTGTTATTATAACATTTTGTACAGCAGTTATGAAGGGATTAAGAAGCCATTATGCAGCAGCATGTTTTTATGTTAAGAAAAAAAAATATTCTTCATACATTGGTTTGTTGTGAATCCTTAATTCACTGTTTTGTACTACTTTGTCAAAGGCACCCTCTGATATTGCTATATATTAATGATGGTGTCTCATAAGCAATGTAATGCATGTATTAGATCTGGCCTCATTGGAGCCACTTTGTGAAAATGTGTTGGATGCATTGGATCAGGAACAGGCTATACTGATCCACTTTTTGATACAGTACAATCAGGTTGACATGTTATACTGTATGTCTGTACATGGAGTCATTTCAGCAATCTGCAGTAAAACCATAGTCTTTTGAAAACCCAGCTCAGTTTTATTATTATTATTATTATTATTTTCTAAAATAACTTGTCTCTATGAAATGTTTTCCAGGTACTGCAATGCTTCCTGCAGTGGCTTTCCCCTTTGAAGATTTCTACATTGACACACACCACATCATGCACACTGTAGCTAAAAAGGAGCAGCAGATTCTCTTTTACACTGGGCTCCTGGCTGTCTCTCTGGGAATAGGGGGAATCAGAGCCATTCTCTGCCCATTGGCTGCCTATAGCCTGCAAGACTACAACCAGCATGAGCTACTCTCCTTCTTCAACTGGTTAGTCATCAGTCAAAAACTTTTGCTTATACATTACTGCAGCATCACATACTGTACCATAGTTACAGTCTGTTAACCCACTTAACCAACATAACTTATGGCTAAATTAAAGGAGTATTTACAGCCATTGCATAACTTTAAATTATTGTTAACATACACCTTTATACAGACTGTGTTACTTTATATAAAGTTTACAGTATGGTCAGGTACAAAGGAAAAGAGTGAAACAAGTACAATTAATTCAATTAATAAGGAATTTTTAAGACTGTAATTATCTTCAGAATGACTTATAGTACATACTGTAGGTGCTCTTTTGGTAAGCTTTGCTTTAAACCTGTATATCATTCAATACAGGTCTGATTTATTATTTTATTGATATTTGTATTAATATTTTACATTAGCATTACACTGGGTAAGGTGCCTGCATTTAATCTATTCCTCAGTGCCAGAGAAAATGGTTTCAAAAATGCCTTAACTGGCTGTCATGTCAGTGATGCTGGTATACACTACTATAGCACACAGACAGTAGATTTAGTGCAATGAGAATGAATTCTTCAGGTTTTGATACAGTACATTTGATAGGTCATGTCGTTTATGATTCAAACACAAACATAGTCAACCAACAACTAGCAAATGGGGGGACACACTGTAGCAAAGTGAGCTTTTTGGCTCAAAACAGACAGTTTGTAGGGTTCCAGTCTCTGCTGCAGAGACTGTGGTTGTACCCCAGAGTGAAGTGTTTTACCCCAGTTGTTATGGTATACCAGCTGTATAAGTGAGGACCAGCATTGCTCAAGGTCCCATCCACTGGCTGGGGTTGGGTTGGGGGGGGGTCAATCATTTGCTCTCTGTGATGTTGAATGCTTTAAATATGAAGCTAAGAATGAGCTGTGGCTCTGGCATGGACCTTTACTTTCACTAGCCAATGAGGTGTGACTTAAAAATGAAGCACAGGGCTAGGTTCCTTCACAAACTAAGATAACATGCTTGGAAATTAGCAAACAGGATCTGGTTGATTACTTCCCTGCTTTTAAAGCACAGTAACAATGCAAATAAAACATTGCTCACGAGTGGATAGGCTTTTTGAAGTTCACTATACAGTACTTGCAATATGAGAGTACAATTGCTTAATTTTAAAACCTTCTCAAGATTTACCCCTACTTAATTCTTGCAGGTTTTACTGGATCGTGAATCTGAATTCAATGGTAGTGTTTGTGGGCATAGCTTATATACAGCAATCTGTGGCTAAAAACCTTGGCTTTCTCATTCCTTTTACCTCTGTCCTGCTGGCTCTCATTGCCATCCACATGGCACGCAACAATCTCACCTTCCGTCCCAAGAAAGGTAATGAAAGTACTAATGGATTACTTCTTTATGCGTTTCGGATTTTATTTTCCTTTATAATGATAAGGGGGCGGCACTGTGGCACAGTAATTAGAAACGCTGTCTTGCAGCGCTGGGGTCCTGGGGTGTTATCTGCATGGAATTTGGATGTTCTCTCCGTGTTCGCGTGGGCTTCCTCCAGGTGCTCCAGTTTACTCCCATAGTCCAATGACATACTGGCAGGCTAACTGGCATCTGAAATATGTAGGCCCTGGTGTGCGTTTGTGTCTGCGTGTTCCCTGCAAATTGACTCGTGTCCTGTCCAGGGTGTACCCTGCCATGCGCCTGTTGCTTGCTGGGATAGACTCCGACTCCCCCATTACTCTGTATTGGACAAAAATTGTTGGCTAAAGTTCTGACAAAAATAATGGGCATATACAGTATATATTTCACTTTCACTTATGTGGTTGTCCTTAGGGGGTTCAATGCTGGCCACATTTGGGGTCTTCCTGAACTCTCTGAAAATGAGCTGCATCAGATATCGTCTCCTCAGTGGTGACGTGACATGCTGGCTGGACCGGGCCAAGGAAAACAATGGAGGACGCTACAGCGAGGCTCATGTTGAAAATGTGAAAATCCTGGTCAAGCTCTTCCCCCTGTTTGCCCTGCAGCTTGTCTACCGAGCTTGTGTCACACAGGCAAGTTTAAGAAGCTTTGTATTTGTCATTTTAATATATCAAGGGATCACTGGTGACAAACCCTAGCAAACTGGAGTGTAAACCTACTGTAGCTCTTTCCCCCTAATGCTAACTGTGACTCGCACCCTGCGAAACAAGGTGCACGCTGTCCTTTTGGTTCCTGTGCTGACAACCAGATGTCAATTCATTTTCTACTTTGAAAGAATAGTTTATTATTATTAGTTTATTATATCATATCCAACCTTTATTGGAGGTTCTCTATTGTCATTTCTGCTTTGACCGTTTGTTTCACACTGGCACTTACAGTATGATACTTGTTTGAACAAAAGATATACAGTAAATATGAATGTGAGAGAATGAATTAAGGAAGCATCTGAGCATTACACAATCTTGGCAATATTTAACCAATATCCAATAAGCTCAGAGTACCATAGTTACAGCTTACTGCCTTATTACTTTTGTGTGGTCCTTTTAAACATTTTGTCACAGGTAACAGGCTATTCAAAAAAAATGTTTTCCAACTGCGCCGGATACTGTGGGACAATATGTAATGTGGTGAGCCATTGTAATTATTGTATTACTTCTGGGAATACCAGTGTTATTATTTCTTTTTTAAATGATATAGTATAAAACATTGTTATAATTACTGTTTTTTTTGGCACTAGTGCATACAGTATGATCTAATTAAATTTCTCAATTTTTAGATTCCTTCAGGCTATTACATACAAACCATGAATTCCAACCTGAATATCAATGGATTTCTTCTACCTATCGCAGCGATGAATGTGGTCAGCATTCTGCCCTTATTAGTGTTTGCGCCTGTGTTGGAGTGCATTGCCTCCTGCTCCTTGGCCTTGCGGAAAGGTGGCCTGTCTCCAACTGCACTGATATGTAAGTGTTGATGCTGTTGTCTTTAAAAAAAAACAATCAGAAAATGTAGTTCCTTAACTGTTTCATTCTTTGCTGTCGAGGGTTCTTCCCCGTCCTACTTATCCTGTCTAGGATTAAAACAAAATAGATACAGGTGGCACCATCAGACAGCTGGAGCGTGCTGTTTAGCTTCAGTATTTAAATTAGTTGAACATGTTTATTTCATTCCTGCAGGGCTAGTGTATCCTTATCTTTAATTCAGACAAATAAAGCTTCAGTACAGCAGACAACAGAGGATCTTCAGTACACAAGCCAGTTTTAATGCTTGGATCCCTCTGCTGGAGGATTTTGAGAACAAGTCAAACTGATCCGTTAATTTATCTGTGGTAGAAATTGTGCTTCATTGCCCATGGTACCGTATACAGTATCTTTTCAACCCTAAATTCTCTATTTTTATTTATTAATGGATAAAATAACATGCTCTTGAAGGTGAAGAAATAAAACTTAAAAAAGAAGACTGACATAAGAATAGGGGTGTTATACAGTAGATATACTGCATGTTTTAATTACTGAATTGCCATAGTAACCCTAACACAACATCAGTGTCACAGCACTGAGAATCAGAAATCTGAGTATAGAACAATTTCGCCGATCTATACTACCGGCCTGTAGCCTCTGCAGAAAAATATTGTTAAAGGAAAGGAAAAAATACAAATAAGTGAGGAGTTTTTATAGTAATCTGGAATAATTAATGATGTGCCATAGAATGTAAGAATAACATTTTACTTGCACATCTCCCTTGCATCCAGATGTGCCTTGTCTTTTTCTTTAAGTACTGTATGCTGTATATCATGTTTTACATATTTCAGGCAACATACTTTACATACTGGTTTGCTTTCCATGAAGACAGTAGTACGAATTGTAGTACAAAGGCCTCATATAGTGCTGTTTTCCACTAAGCTGTTCCAGAAAAGATTGTACTGTATATTTATCCATCCATCCATTTTCTAACCTCTCTAATAAAGGGTTACAGGAGAGCCAGAGTTTATCCTGGCAAGCAAGGTGCACAAGGCAGGGTACACAAGGCAGGGTACAGAACAGGATGACAGTTCTACCAGCATGTCTTTGGACTGGGGGAGGACACCAGGGCACCCAGAGGAAACAAATGTGAATGTGGAGAGAACATACAAACTCCACACAGATAGCACTCCAGTTCTGGCATTGAACCCAGGGCCTCAGCACTGTGAGCTGCAACACCATGCTGCCCCAATTTGTTTAGCTAAACATTTTCCAAATAATTGCATTTCCAAACAAACATGAAGGCTTTTATTACGAAAAAAAAAACATTTATTTGGAAGTGTCTTAACACAGTTTTGCCCAAGAAACAATTAGAAAAATTGACATAATTAAGAAGCATTAGCAAGCCTATTTACAGTTGTGCCCCTGTGTTTTCCAGTTGCTGGTCACCTCTGTGCTGCAGTCTCAGCAATTGCTGCTGGGCTATTGGAGATACACAGGAAAGGGTTCCCTACTATGGAGCAGGTCCTCTCAGGGAAAGTCCTGCATGTCTCATCCATGATCTGTTTCCAGCTGGTGCCTCACTATATTCTTTTGGGGGTAGCAGAAGCATTGGTCACTCCAGCCTGTGAGAATCAATTCTTTCTTATGCATGTTGTTTTAATCGTTCTTTTTGATTTTTGGATATACTTAAGAAAAGCCACAAAGATATTGGGGAGCTTTGAAGATACTGTATTTGCTCCAGTGTAATACCATGTTTTTTAAAGCAGGCAGTTCTTTTTTGGTTTCTTTATTGTGTCTGGCCTGGGGTATTATTTGCCAGAATTTTGATTTATTTTAAATTACGTATTTTAAAATGTCTGTTTTGAAATGTCCATATTTTGTTTGATCTGCACAGTACTCTTTTACTCTAATATTGTGTTAAGTTTTCTTTTAAATTTCATTTTTTGAGGAGGCCGGGCATATTCTAATCCAAAAATGTAATCTTACAGAAAGATTAATAATACTTCATTTTGTCTTCATTATTGATGACTGTAAGTCATTCTACATTTAAAATACCTGTTATACTATACAGTATACTGTATGAAAGCACAGATAATCAATGTTACACAAATTTTAACATCTTAAGTACAATAACATTTAAGTGCTTAGAAACACCAAACACTTTTTTCCCCCAATGTGACTCATACAGTATGACTGCTAATAATAAATAGAAAACTTCATCATTCCATGATATGCCTCGTGCAAGAAGAAAAAATAATCTTTTTCGAGGGTGATTTAGTTAGGTCACCGACACATGAAATTTTACTTATTGAGAAAAGTTATCTTTTAAATAGACCTCTGAACTCACTATGAAAAAAGCAACTTCCAACCTTCTGAAGACTCTGGTAGATTACATCCTGCATACAAGCCTGTGACATGGAGGGCGGAGAGTGAGCAGATGAATTCAAATCTGTTATAGCCTCGGGCGACAAAACTGCAAGGAGAGTTTTGCCCTTGAGAATTTCTTGTGAACCTTGCTTTCCACATTGTTGTCCTCTGACAGGCTCGCTCATATCATTTCGCCTGGCTCCTGGCAGTGTTCGGGGAATCTCCATGAACTTCCTCACTCTCTCCTATGGAGGGGGCTGCTTTCTTGGGGCGCTTGTTATTCAGCTGGTGTATGTGCTCTCAGGAGGTAGGCAGATACCCAAATTCATAATAACACACTTATTGTCAGTCTCCAGTTTTGCTCTGCAACCTTCCGTGGGCCACACATGGAAAAGAAAACATGTTCAAAGATGGTCCTACCTAGGTTAATAAAGTAAACCATCGGCGTTTTAGCTGGAGTTATCAAAAATGGATGACAGCAGTAGCCACAGGTGGCACATGGAAGAGAAGAGCAAGTCTTATTGCATGAAGCTTAAATGGAAGCTCACAATCTGATAGCGGAACAACCCTGCCAAGAGGATGTGTTCTCAGAGGGTATCTAAGGGATACTCTCAAGGGGCAGAAAACTATAAGAGGAAAGTGCTTCAGGCAATACAGCATTGCTAATCGTTTCTCAGGTGATTAACTATATATGAGGAGATTCTCAAGGCCTTTTACTCACAAATGGCTATAGAGATTTTATTTTAGGTATAGTTTAAGCTTAAAAATTGAACAAAAACAATGTGAAATGATACATTTTCCATGTCACAAATAGATAGAGCTACCGGAGTCACATATCTGAGTTTAAAACTCAAAATAACTGTTGGTTTCTTGTTACAGGTACCTGCTTTCCAAATAGCTTGAGCAATGGTCATTTGGAAAGATTCTTCTTTCTGCTAGCTTCTTTAATGGCCTTAAATGCAGCCATATTCTGGAAGGTGTCTTACAGGTAAATGTACTTCATTACACATATAAAATGAGTTGTACACTGTTAAGCAACTTCCTTTTTTTCAGACATGTGCTGTCTTTGTAACCTCTGCAGTGTGGTGAGAAAGTATAGCCCCCTCATATTTTATAGCTAATATGTTTACACTACACATACAGTATTTGACCTTCGCTGAGTCCTTACCAAGTTCTAATTGTAGATAAAACTTAATTTGATGCATCAAAAATAATAATTCTACTTTGTCATGATTTTAAAAACATCAGCCAGCATTCAATAGGTTTGTATGAAAACGTAGGGGCACCCTACCATCTCAATTAAGAGTGTCAGGTGCACCAAAATGTGTGCAAAGGATTTGTTGATTCCCACTTATATGTAAAATCAGAATCTTTGCTAGTTTGGTCTTTAGCACTCTGAAAAAATATGTTTCTGTATTTTCTTTTTATTTGCAGGTATGGACGTAGGATACATGCTCACTCTCTGTTTAGATACTGATTACATTTTGTTTGGAGGTTTAGAAGATAGGACATGTGAAACTCAGCATTTCCGCACAATATCGGCAGATGTCAATCATTTTTTTTTCAGATCCCTTTACAATAACAGTGCCACAGAGAAATGTACAACTACTGTATTAACATGGTTTATGCTTTATGTATAGATTTAGTAAACCATTGAGAGATTATGTTTTCATTTCCTCCATGACCAAGGAAAGATAAGAAATCACTGGGCACCCAAAGCCCACAGGATGCCTCCTCTATAGACACTGATTCTTGAGTAAAAAGCAGGTTCTAGATTGTGGGTTAATCCCTTGTTATTTTGACCAGGGAGTCACAGATCAGTAGGCACTTCTTGTGGATTAAAAGCTGTGCACTGTGTCACTGATGCTCTAACAAACTCTGTGCTCTTTGAGCTCTGACATCCTAGGACATGTGTCAGAGGTTAAGCTGAATACAGATTCTCATTTGCAGTTGTTGGGATTCTGGAGGTGGATATTAGAGTGGGCAGTTTTTAAAAAATACTGTGGAAAATGTTTCACTAGCACATAGTACTTCTGTGGTACTTAAAAAAAAAATGTTCAATATGTGCAAACTCCTCATTTCAATTTTAGAATCATATTCACTGCAGAAAACAAACTCAATGCATATTTGTGGAACAATTAAAAAAACTTAATTTTACCTAGTGTCTTTTAAAGCTGCAATCAGAAACTAATTTACAATACATGAAAAACACCGACAGTATCACAATAAAAGACAATTAAATTAAAAAATCTAAAGCTGAGAACAAGGCAAAGCAAAACCAAAAGCTGAAGATAAAAAAAAATAATAAAATAATTCGAAACAGTCATTTCTCATTCCCAATTTAAAATAACATGATGTACCGAGTCTCCGGTTTCTTTCAGAAAGGATTTCCAGAGCTTTGGATCATAGAAATAAAAGGCCCATGGAGTCACGTGTAGAGTGCAGGGAAACAACCAGAACCAGCTGACTAAAGCTCTCATGGAAGGGAGCAAAGAGATAACATATTAGCTAGATGCTGTGGAATCATACCATGTAGCCTGAGCCCTGAACATAAGCATAGGGACTTTACCATGAATTTGAAAATTGACAAGAAGCCAGTGCACGGACTCACAGACAGCCATAATGTGATCGCATGTCCAGTTACAAGCTGTGTAGTGTGCCTTCGTTTGCTGGTTTTTGTTTCAGCTGGGCCATCAATCACCAGTGCTGATTGGTGCTTGTACAGTAAATGATTTGCTTGCTGGTTTAGACTTTTTGAGTTCGTGATTTCAAAAATAGTCTACTTAAAGTACAGTACATTAATTCCAATAACATCAGCACACAGAACTTTATGCAGTCTTTCCTCAGTTTGCAAATTAAGAATTTGCTCACTTATATAAGACTAAACTGTTCTTAGTAGGTGGTCATTTTATGATGAGTAGCACAGGTGGGAATGACACTGTATCACTCCCATGAAGGGTCAGTGTTTTCCTTTCTGCACAAATCTCATTCATTATATTTCAGCTAGCATGCCTGAATGAGGGCTGTCCTAAAACTCACTAATTAGCACATGGTTCAAACCAATTATAAATCCCATTAAACTTTTTAAGAGCTGTAAGCAAATTAAAAATAAGGCTTCATAAAGAAAATTAAAATAAATTAGTCTAAAATTATGATTTCACCTGAAGCATAACCAGAAGACAGAGGGGTTACCCAGAGAGAGGACCGAGAACCTTTGTGCTGAGGTATTTTTTTTAAGCTAAGACCCGAGTTCAGAAAAAAAGCCTAAGAAGTTATTGCTGGTGATTAAGGGTCCATTTGGAACATAGCAGCTGACAGGATCTACAGATCTAGGATTGAAAACCACTTCTTTACACTTAGCAATATTTCTTAGATAGAGAAATGATATCTTCCTAATATTCTGCACAAGGTATTCTGCACACTGGGTTCAAAAGTCAATTCAGAATCACAAATCTACTACAAATTCTTAATTTTGGACTGAAGCTCAAGCACAATGCTTCTATGAAATAAAGTTACAGCATTGGTTTTGTACAGTATAACTGAGGGAGAAACCCCAAACCATGAACTAGGTCTTATCAAAATTAAGAATCCCAAAACATTTTGTGTTATTTGAACTTACATTGGAGATGAAAGATCTACTGTACCTTGGTATGAGGTTAGTAAATTAATAAATTTGAGTATCAGAATAGAAATGATCATTTAAACCATGTACATTTAGAATTTGACCTTAATACTGAAAGTCAAAGTCAAAGTTTATTTATCAAATGCACGACAATACGGCGTGCAGCAGTAGTTGCTGGCAATGAAATGTCTTTTTCTGCGAGCTCACAAAAATCACAAAAAAGAACACTAAATAACACAAGCCCCAATACTGAGTCTTGAACACCGGGTTTACCCAAAGCAACTTCATAATTAAAACCACCAAGAGAAAAAAAATCTATCCATTTCATGATAGTGGTGAAGATTCCAGACAAGCCCTCTAACTAAGTAGGATGAACTATTTACAGTATTGAGTACAGCACTGAGCTCTAATAGAATTAATATTTCTATACTAATTCTATTCAGTATATCAGCTATTTGCACTGCACAGCACATTCTAATATTTTCACAGGAAAGATCAAGTCAGATTATTGAAAGCCAGGCTAGGTTTGCTTGTCACTGGTTTGACTGCAGGAGTCATGTATTATGTTAAGCACCAAGGAATAAAGGGCAGAGGAACAGGAGTGAAACAAAACAGAAAGAATGGGTTCCAACAAACTGCAGGTGGGTGATATGAGATACCAATTCAGTATGACAGGCAGGAGTAACGTGAGAAAATGCAGAACTAGCAAGGTCAGGCATACAAAGAGACAGAGCTGTAGAAGCATGATTAGAGGTGAGAATGTGGTGTTGGACATTGTCAAGTTAGGTTGGAGAAAATTCTGAAGAATTAATACAAAAATGACTGGAAGCATGTAAAGTGACAGGGCAGTTAAGATTTAGTAACCATTTAATGGTTACTGATGTGTTTCTAGATTTTTTAAATTATTCTTCATAATATGAGCAAAATAGTTTCCATAGCATCCCTGTATTCAGCTAAGTACACATTCTATGACTTACATTCAAAATTGCCATGTACTGTAGAGTACATACAGTACCTGTTTAAAAGAGACTGCCTTCATAGAGTGGTGTGGGTTTAAAGTGGCTATCAAAAGTTATTGGACTTTTTCATTTTTTACTGTGTTGAAATATAGAATGATCAACACAAAATACTCTACAATGTTAAATTGAAAACAACATTTCTTCAGAACATCTTAAAATAATTATAAACATAAAACAGAAAATAAGAAAATAATGTCAATCCTCTTGGGTTTTAGATATCTCTGTCTTGGTATTTCTTTCATAGAAGGGATGATGGGGATTTGGTCTGTGTGAATTGAATACTCAAGAATGTGCTTCACGCAGTGATTCCTATCTGGGTTTCGAATGCATACTGTGTATGTGGAGCATCAAAAGAAATTTATCTCTTATCTCTGCCACAAATTCACAAAGTTATCAGCAAAATGTCTTTTTTGTAGTAAGTGCACTGCTGCAAAAAGGTTTATCAACAGGTGTTGTACAATGAAGTTCACACTTTAGCAGTGTGTGTTGGCACTATTAGAAGCAAGCCATGGGAGTTGTGCATCTGGAATGCAAACTGTGCAACAGGTTTTCTCGGATTCTGTCCCAGTCGTCTCATCAAGTCTGGACAAGCATGTGCCTGTTGACTGGTATCTGAGCAGTAGCTGCCATATATCATCTCAGCTCATCACACAGATACTGAATAGGGGTCAAGTCAGATGATTAGGTTAACTGACACTCTCATTTTGCAAAAAAAAAATATTGTTACACAAAAAGCACGAGAGCACATATTAGCATGCTGGAAGGCAGGCTCTCAAGAGGGGCAAAAAACATATCACAGGATTTGGTCAATGTAACGCTGTGTAGTCAGACTGCCATCAAAAACTACACATGGAGTTTTGTAGCGACTAGATACAACAACTAGATCAAGGTGATCTCCACAAATTCTTGCTTCATCACTAAAGAGGACATACTGTAACTCCATTACTGGTGAGACCTGTGACATTGTGACACCCAGACATTGTTCTCTTGATAGACAGGTCGTATTTCTGTATTTTCCTTTCTTAATTTTCACTAGGCTTGATATTCAACAAGTTAAATCGCGTCATCTCCTGTGACCAAACATAACCCAATTAAACATACAACCAATAGTCAAAGTCACTTGAATGATCGTTGAGGGTAACCGAAGCAATTCTACTATGTTTCTGAAAGACTACAACTGAAGAGTAATACCAGCTGCATGTAAAGCAAGATTTGTTTATGAGGAAAGTGTTAATCATGATGCAAAAATAAATAAATAAGCTGATCAAATAATATTGAATACAGTACATTATTTTTGCAGGTTTACAAGCTGTACAAGCAGCTTCTGCCCTCTGATGGATAAACATAATTCATTAAGATTAAAATATTTACTGCATTGTTACTTTTGATTTATTGTAGATACAGCGATCTCTCTGAAGAACGTGGACAAGATATAAAGAGCAGCATCCTTGCAGAAAAACTCCTACAGCACAAAAAGTGCCTCAGATTCTACGACAGTACTGTAGAATGTTCACATACATTCACCTCTATGAAAACAGTTCTGTGATTATTTCTGAGATTTGTAATGCTGGCATTACATTCGATTATGTAAATTGTGCTAATTTCGAACAATGTATTTTTTACATAGAAAGAGTTTACACATATTTTAAACTGTTTGTACTGTTGAATATCCCTACAATGTGTTTTATTTTCTTTAACCATGTAATGTTTGTCAAGAATAAAACTATTAAATAAGCTTTCAAAAAATATTTACAAACTTTTAACCTGTTGCTGCAGACAACTTTCAGAACCTGAATTGGCTAGGTCTGTTCACAGTAGGTCTTTCACTAGGATTTTTGATTAAATGTAGACAACACAGTTTTACTTTCAGATGATCATAGAACATCTGTGTACTATGAAGAAAACGATCTTCATAATTGTTACCCCAATAATTTCTTTATGAAATTGCATGGTTCATTTATTTCAAGATTCAGGATTTTCTCATTAAGCTTCCTATTCATGAGAATAATGGCTACTAAAGATGAAAAGACAGATATCCACTAATAGAGTAGTGCATGTGACACATTTTAAGTTATTTGTACTGAAATGACCTCTTGATGCAGCAAACACATACTGCATCTTAACCATTTTTAAAGAACCACACCTTAATTGTATTTATAGGTTGTTGTTTTCCTATAAATATTTGTTTTCAAATACATAACACAACCAATACAATGTAAGATTCGTTCTGCTTACATTGTTCATAATTGGTGTTGTCCAGTCCAACATCACTATCAAGAAAGCAGACAACAAGGCAGAAGCTGAAATGGAAGTTGAAACACAGAAGAAAATAACATTTGATGTAAGCTTAAGGTACATTGTAGGCACTGCAGAGCTGCCAAGACATACTGTATTACAGTATGACTTGATTTTCTATGTACTGTATTTGTTAAAGCAAACAGCACATTTAGGTCACTCCCTGGGTCTCTTGTAGCCACCCAACTCCTCAGGTCAATTTAGGTACATACTGTAGGTATGCAGGGTATATCAATGAAAGAGAAAGTGAAAGGAATGTGTCGCCCTTTTAATCACTGAAGTAGGATGTGGATCCCCTTCAAAAATGTTTAATTCTTAATCCAAAGTAAATAACGCCTAATTTCACTGACATTTCTGCTCTGCTACTGCAAACATCTGAGCCTCTGAGCCAAATTGTTAGTAAAGCAGAGAAAATGAGTTATTCAACAGGATATATTCCAAACAAAGAAATAATTTGCCAAATTACAATCCTAGCTGAAAAAGATCTGAGATGCTCAGCAACAAATTGTATTCAGAGATGATTTGTTTACCTTATAGTAAAATTAACCTAATTATGAATTCTCAGATTGTTGCCCTTCTAGTCCACTCCATTCCAAAGTTTTGCTGCAAGCTGCATTTTAATTATATAATTAATATTTAATATGATCAATTAAAGTGCTGCTTCTACCACCTTAGTGTAATGCAGCAGATATGAAGTGTTAAAAGTAGAGTTGTCCTAAATTTTATGCTCACCCTTGAATAAAATCTGCTCTCTTAAGAAAAGTGCTTTGAAATCCGGTGGGATAAAAAACATTAAATACAGTGAATTATTAATTATTGTATGCTTCATCACTTGGAGAATCAGAAAACACTTGCTAGGGCTGGATTTCCTAATCTGGGTCTTTATGATCTCTGAATCCAGATTCTGGTGTCAGTCAAATTCTCAATTATTTAAGCAAAAATTAAAATTATAATTTCATTGTGCTTAAGTTTTTATTTTCAATTCTTAGTTTTGCCACTTTCCTCAGAAATGAGTTCAAAGACCTACTGTAAGTAGGTCTGAGTATTTTGACTCCTATGTTTTTTGTTCATTATAGTTCCTCTTATTTATGTTTTGACCATACGTTTAATTATGTTTAGTAGTGTAACACAGAAAGGTGCAGCTCAAAAGCATATTCTAAACAGCTAATTTAATGAACCAGTATTTGAATAGAAAAATTATGTAACTGAGATTAAATGGTTGTACCTAGTACTTAGATAATTTATGACACAATACTGTATGTATGGACTTGCTTGAAGTAGTGTAAATGTAAATCAGATCTAGTCCATCAAAATGAGTTTGATACCTCTGATGTAAACACCAAGAATTAAAGGTCCCAACATACAACCCTGTGAAACACCCTTAGAAAGAGGGACATCATGAGGTCTGCCTGCTCATCAGGGGATCATATCCAATCTGTGCAAGTTCCTAAAGTGCCAGCCTATTTCCTCCAACATGTTTCCAAGAAGATATACAGGCAAGAGAGGGATCTCTGGCCCAATTCTCTGACTAAAAGCATTCCATTCACCCACTATCAGAAAGCTGCTTACTTCTGGTGAGGGTCATAACAACCCACCCCCTATCCTGGCAGCACAGGGTGGGAATCCAGTCCATCACAGTGTGTGAGCACACAAAAGAACAATTTCAAGTCACCAATTAACACAGGTGGAAAGGAATGGTGGAAGGTGGGAGAAAATTGGACCACCCATAAAAAAAACCACATACAAACACTGGGAAAATATAGCTAGAATGACTCAATTAATCTCATATTAAAATCAGACATTTAAAATCTAATTAATCTAAGTTAAGAAAGTGTAATAAAGAACATCATGTACTATTGCAGTGAATAAAAAGTCCTCCGCTTCATTCACTTGAATGCAGATAATTTGCAGAATTTACCAATGGAGTCCCCTAATAAATGGTACTGTATTACTGTATAAACAAGATTTATTTTATTAACATCTTAAAAACCCACCTGTCACTATTATAACTGCACTGTGTAGGTTATCCTTACTTGTAATAGATCATTTCCACTGTATTTAAGAAATAATTATTTTAAACCATTTTTTAAATGATTAAAACAGCTTATCAAATATACAGTACTCACAAGTGCTTTTCACTGACAAGCTTTCAAATAAATGCATGAGCAAATGATACCAAAACAAATCAATAAACAAAAAACTGTGATCCATTACAGATGACTGCCATGGTCACATATAGGGTTATCAATCTCCTATATTTACCCTGGTTTTCCTCTATCACACATCTCATTATGACATACAAAAGACTTTGCCTGGAAGAACAATGTTTCAATGATGAAGGTTATATTTATGTACTCTGTGAGACATTTATCAATGTGTGTGTTAAAGCTAGAATAAATAAATGTTGTAACAGTAGAAAGACAAGTTTCCTAGGGCGGTTTTGAACTTTTTTATATTTATACTGCAACTTCCAATTTTGTTGCTACTGCACTGCATACAGTATCTCTTTTACAAATGTTAGTTTTTCTAATTTTCTCTTGCATAATCATAGGATTTTGAAGTTATTACTTGCTACCACAATAAACTGTTATTGTCCCTGTGTACAGAAATCAAAAGAATACAGCCACTTTGAAACAGCTAGAGATCATATGCATGTACTGTAGCTAGTTAGCAGTTGTCGAAATTTGTTTTAGAACCACTAAACCACTTTATGATTTTGTTAACATTTTTAAAGGAGATTCTCAGATCAAGCAGTAAGACAAATCTGTCAAAGTAAAATGTCAAACTTAGTGTGAGTATCAGCTTTGAAACCTGTGTATAACCTCTAAACACTCTGACTTGCATCTGCTGTCGTGCTGGTGTGACATCTAAGGCTTCCCCAAAACTGAAAAACAGCCTGTTTGTGCCAAAGTCTTTGCTGGAAGATTATTTTAACTGACCTAGCAATAGCTAGCCCAAACAGTCTTGTCAGTGCAGCTGACATTCCATCTCATTCCATCCTGAAGCCAAACTTTAATGTTGCTTCTATGAATTTCATTGTTTCTGACCTTTAAATTGACAATGTATCCGGTAAGTGAGAAAAATATCAGAGGAAGAATTAATCTCCTGTCTTATTACGTTCTTCTCCTTATCATATTCAACACTTTCATTAGGTGGTCATGATTTGCTCACCAATCATCTTCACCCCTTTATGTGTAAAAATAATTGATTGTGTGCATTAAAAAAGAAAAAAGAAAAATGGGAAAATGGAACTACTGAGTTACTCCATTCTTTTCATTCCTATTGGCAGTGCATAACACATGGGAAGATTAGAAGAGCAACACTGCCCAGCATTAATTTAGGGAAAATATCACAGGGAAAACTCAATCTATTCACAAAAAAAAAACTTTCTGTGATATGCAAAATCAGACTGCTTTAATTAATTAAAGTTGCATATGTACTATCTTTTAATAAAAAAAAAAACTTCTGGCGTTTTTGAACTCAAGAAAATTCAGTTGATGCCTTTAATGAAGGGATCAGAGACAACATGCTTCAGTTAACATCTTAATCACAGTAATAGCCCTCCCTGCAATTTTAATTGCTTTAATCCTAATACTGTAGTTTGAAACAAACCCAGTTAACATTTTTAAATGGCGTTCTAAATGAGTTCTTACTTATCCATTGTATACTTACAGTATAACATGACTTTCCTTCATTAAAACTCCATACTTAACTATATGCCCTAACATTACCATTTTAATTGCTTCCCCACATTTAGAGAAAACAAAAGTAATGAGTTCTTCTATTTTGGTATCACCTGCTAACTTCACTAGTACACGAGCTATAACAGAATGTGAAAAAGCTGGTGCCATCCTACTGTTACCACCATGTTATAAAACCAGAAGACTAGGATAAATATACACATAAACATAAATATAGATATACACATACAACCCAACAATACATCTACTTGCTTTGTGGGTACACACTAGGATTAATATAAGACACAAAGTTAAAGAACAGAGGCTCAACAGGTCTTTAAAACCATTACAAAATTCTTATATAACAGATACAATATTACTTACCTCCTGCTTCAAGGACCCTAAGAACCAGAACCAGGCCAAAATAGGTGTCTTTATTGTGCCAGAGGGGAAATGCTCTCCAAAGATCAGTAATATAGTAATTGAACAGGAAGGCAGAAGAATGTTATACCAGATGTCTATTGGTTTTATTTTTTCACTGTATATTGTACTAAAATAAATGTTTTTGCACTGAAATGCTGTTGTGTGCTTGCCTTTGTTAGACTTGCTATTCTCTTTTTCTAAAGCGTATTTGGTCTGCGATGCCCTCACCAGATACCTATCATTTGTAATTTTAGAATTAATCAATTAACCAAAGTGTATGCTCTGTGTCCATTAATCTAGTTATTTAAAAAAATATATTAACATGCTAAGCTAAATCTTCCTTTTCTAAGACCAAATTGGCTATATCTAAGGATGCTATTTCTATACACAGTATATGACCTTCTAGTTTAGTTCTATATTGTTTCATGAGCCTTACATGTAATAGAAAAGTAACTTTAAGGATTATGTCTTTATGTATATACTGTAAGGTGACTGGCGTCCCATCCAGGGTATGCCCTACCTTGCACCTTTCACTTGCCCTAATAGGCTCCGGCTGCCCTTCAACCTTGTAATGGATAAAGATGTTAGATGATTGATGGATACATACAGTATAAAGCATCGAATGGTCTAACTCATGAAGATAGTGCAGTTCTTAATCTAAGATCAGCTGCTTCAGGTCTTCTTACTCTGCTGAAGTTCATGTTCCATTCAATGGACAATAGATTTACTTCTTGTGTGCAACACTATCTCTGTGGAACTCAAAGTGATAGTGTGACCATTGACCTTTTCAAAACATACTTCCCTGAAGATAGTAAGATAGACGTTTTATTCTTGGCTTCCCTCAATTCAGTTTGCTTTATTTTCCCCACTTTACTTTTTTGTGTATAATGTGTGCTATTGGTCAGTGCAAAGAGCTGTATTACTGTACTTGGAGTTGTATTGCTTGGAGGCCTTTTCCTTTATTATTTTAAAAGAAAAGGCCTTTATCATTGCTATCCTATCAGCATGATGGAACAGGTAAGGACAATATTTGAACAAGCATTTTAATATTTTTAAATAAATATCAGAAAGTATTATCATCATGATCAGTGACATAACCACGTGAAACGCACACTGAATTTAATGCCTGTAACATGTACAGTTCCTCCCATAATGGGGTTTAGACAAGTGAAACAAATTATCATTGAAGAAAGTATGATACAGAACATTGGAACATTTGGCTGGAGTGGTTTTTGGCTGATGTGTTTTCTGCTACTGTAAATCCCAACATTAGATTCATTGTGAAAATTAATTTTCTAATTACATATTTACTGTACATTATATAATAATAAATACAGTACATGTGCATTATGTATTTGGGGAATTTGATTTTTTTTTTAAAAAGGTTTAAAAATAATCTTCTTCCTGTATTTCTGGAACATAAAAGTGAAGATTCCCATGTGTATATATCTGTATTATGAAATAAAGTTTTCTTTGTCCACCTAAGCCAGATCTCTGATTTGCCCTTCAGCTTCCACTGTTGTGTTGTTCAGTAGATTTAGTCCCAGAACAACAGTGAAGATTCCCATTGCAGAGCGCTGTAGGGTGCTTTGATGCATAAGAAAAATCAATTCAGTTTTTTCTATTTACAGTACTTTGCCTGCTTCTCCTCATGGATCTGACAGCAAGTCTTTCTTTGGGCCAGTTGGGAAAACCTGAACCAGATTTATCAAGACCTCTTCCACCAGGGCCTTATTCCAACCATCGTCTTCAGAACAGGGTTCTAACAGCCAGGAAAAAAATGGATTCTTTAAAAAAACAATAGGTCCTACAGTACATTAACAAAACCTTCACTGTACCAAAGTTAATAATTTATCTCACCAAAACTATCAAAAACCATGGAATTTTAGTTTGAGAAGGAACTTACACTGTCAGGATGATGGTAATCCCATGGAGCGTTGTTTGAAAAAGTTTTCAGCTAAAAACCAAGCCTCCTTAAGGTACAGAACTCTAATGTAAACACACGTGCAGCGCATTGAAGAACTCTAGGAGCTTGTAAGCATCTCAAAAAAGGGATGTGATAATCATATTGTTTGCCCTTCTATTCATTAAGTCCTTGTTAATGATTTATGTCAAAAATGCTAATTATCTCATGACAGCACACAATGATTGTTCTCAACTGAATAATTAGCAGACTGACTTTAACAGGTTACACCAGGGTAACAGTGTTGGACGCAAACAGAAGAACTTGTTCAATCCACATTTCACCTGATAGTAAAACATTCTAAAGAGGATACAGATCATCATGATACAAACACAATGTTTATTCAGGTTTATTTACGCTTTGACATCAAGTTCCCTCTGATTCACATTTGTACATTTTAAATGTTCAAAATGGAAATCAATCAAGACCCAGAGACTTCAATTTCATAGTTTACTAAGCATTTGAAGAATCAAATGCATACAGTACTTTAATTCATTTCCCTTTCAGTACTGAAGCAATAGTGAGAATAGTGAATTCCTTCCATGAATTAAGGTCCGCAGGTCATCACAGGGGCTATAGAAAGCCAAATTAAAGGCACTGGTGATTTATTATACAAAATTCCTACAATGCAAATTCTAATAGTTGATTTAACCAATTAAGCCAGTTGAGAACAATTGCTAAGTTATAGTACAATGCAATCCCGGCCAAGAAGAAATCTTGGCCAAAATAATGAACCAAAATACTTTAACAATTCCAAGTTTGGTATCTCAAGATTGCAATATCAGTACAAGTATCAGTACCCATACCAGTACAAGACTAGCAGTGGAACTTTTCATAAGTGAAATCCCATGCTTCCCTCTTCATTCCTCTCATTACATGATACACAAACTCAAACAAACAGCAGGCCAATGCACACAATATTCAGCGATTTCTCTACATTTGAAAGGCAGGCAGTTTTATTTATTTCAATGTTGCTGTAGGAGTCCAGAACATCTTTAAAACACGTATTGTTCTTTCAATACCAGGGGTTCCTACAGTAAGTGTGATCTTGTAGAACATGGCAAAACACTTAACACTAACAAGACAACTTTCAAAGCTTTTAAGGTCCAGCGAAACATTTTCACTACTCATATAACTCCTCTAGCCAAATGAAACATTTACAGGTGATTCATTTATTGAGTGGACACCTGCTTTTTCTCTTAACAGACTTACACCTTGAATGTTTACGACTACTTTTAGAAAATGGAGTACAGAAAAATCCCTGTTACAATTTCAGGTTAAAACCTTTTCAGAGGCCATTAATACTTCTTAGGACATCACAGGATTTAAATAAGGCCACACATGTTCAGTGTAAATGCAGTTAATATCCATTCCATTCACCACACCATGACCCACAGTAAACAGGTGCTTTATTCCAGAGATTTAGAAATGACAGCTTAATCTTGACAGCATAATGCATGCATCCCCTTTCACACCCTTTACCCTTTCAGTCCCTGCCCTAGTGTACTGTATGCTTAATGCTTCCGGTAACTCATCTGTTCATATTTCACTGATTTGGCAAAACGAGGGCAAAGCATTTTATATTTTAATTCTAACTGAAGAAAATGTTTATTTGTTCACAATTCCTTCTTCAATACATGAAAAAGAAGGAAAGTTTTAAAGTTACTTTTTAAATTTTATTTTGATTTTATAATTCACAGCACAGAATAATTTAAAAAAATGCAATGAAATATGAGAAATACTGTATGTGCACACATACAAAATTCCAGGAAATTAAAGACCATGATGTATTGTACCATCATTATACAGTACCATCTTGTTGCAGATTTTGTAGATAGATGGACAGACAGATGGATGTGGACAAGTATACCTAGGTGGGGTGTAAATAATTAATTTTAGATCTGTACCTTTTCATTTTCTATAAATTTAGACAGAAAACTGGCATCTGAACCACTCTCTAGCTGAAGTGAACATTTAATACTGTTACACGATTGTGTGCTACTTCACATAGATGAAAGGATGCTTAGTTGAAACGTGTATCTTATGCAACACTAAAGAAGATCATGAAGATTCTGAACACATCGCAATAAACAATCACTTTGCTTTTAACTTTACACATACATGGTGCACATACAGTATGCTGTTCACCTCCTTTAAAAGTCAATGGAGACATTTGTATCTGAGGAGAAAAAAAACAACACCTAAAACGTCTTAATGTTTGTAAGGGATGTGAGAAAGGGTTTTAAAGCAAAAGTACGGCATTCTGTGACACAGTTAAGATGTGTTTTTCAAGAGACGTGAGGTAAAGGAAGCCACAGAGGTTTGGAAAGCAATAATCCTGGGCATCAGAATATACTTTCTTCTCCTCCGAGGCCCCCCTGGGGTACAAGCACCCTAATTAGAACAGCTCTCGACACTGTAAGCCCCGTCTCATTATTCCAAGCAGGGCCATTTTTTGTAGCATGGCAAGAAAATGAAAGATGAAAATCCTGGCTCCTTTGCTGCGAAAGCAACATCTGAAAGAAATACTAAAGGGAGATGAGTAGCTGTAGAGCAATTCATCGAGGCCTTTGCTGTTCTCAAGTCCCCAAGTGCTGCCTTACAAGCACCCTTTCGTACATTAGATCTTGTTCTTTAAACGCACAACTTCATTAAAACCCAATCGTGCCTTCACTGTTATTTTTTATTATTGCCGCTTTAATTGATCTTGTGGCCTCCCATTAGGAGGTACTATTAAAACATTATTCTTGATTACTAGGAAGAGCCCCTTGGGATTGTAGTTAGGTAAATTAACCCTAAAAGTAAGGACCCAGATGCATGCTGTCTAGGATTCCTGCATGAAACAGACTGAAGAGTTTGTGGGATCAATAACATACAAACTACTGGAGACATGTAAAATGTTCGAACAAAAAGTGCACAGCCTCATTCTGGGTAGCTGCTTTTCCTTAGGACTTTGATTAGACACAGTTATGAATTTCTTTTCCATAATTTTAACTCTGTCTTTAGATTTTCTAAATCCTCTTCCTACGACTCTCCACAGCCTCAAAGTACAGTATGCTGATGCATGTAACACTATATACTGGAGCACTCAGATAATTACAGTACAGTAGCTACTGAGAACACTGCCTAGCAGAAAGAAAACAAAAGTGAACAGCTGTAAGAGAAAATAAAGATCATGCACTTCTACCACTTTCTTTTGTGTATGTGACACCTTGTAAAATTGACACTTTATAAACACAAGCACAATACTTTGCATTATGATGTTTAATGTACATGTATTACATGTTAAGAAGGTCACATGTCCCATTGCAGTAGAAGAGCTCAGGGGAAGTCAAACTCAACATTATTTTTGTTTCAAGGACCTTTGTTCCTCGGTCTGTCCCTCTGATCACAAGGTGCCTCGTAACAAAACCCAATTGTATGCATTTTAAATGATAGCCGTCTCCAAACTCTTGAAGGTTAACATATAATCCCTAGTTACTGTATGTTGCAATTTTCAAATTACACGTCACGTTCTGCTCAGTTTTGCCTATAAAATACAGGAATATAAGCACACTTGAAAAGGGGTAAGATTTTATACAGTTCCTATTTTGTACAGGTGTGCACATCAGATTCAAAGTATCAACAACACTCGTAAATTTGATTGAAGATGTAGGCATTAAGTTAAACAAATGTATTTACAACTACAGAAAAAGAATGTGCTCCAGCCAAAGATTAAGTAACTTAAGTCTGGTCTGGGGATTAAAAAAAAGTTACATGATTTTAGAGAGATTATACTATCTCTTTTCCTATGTGGCTGAACCACTTAACTAACATTCAAAGTAAATTATGGAAATCAAATGGAAATAAAGAAGAGTGTTCCATCATAAAAGAGTGAATAGTTTTCACCTAAAAAGAGTCATGAAGAAAAAATACAATTGAATTTACATAATACATAACACTAAACACTTAAATTTTTCCTTTACCATGAACAGCGTGATGAGTCCAGAAGATTATGCAATGCTATAGTAATACACACCGTAATGTGTGAAATATAGATTAGGCCCCCATGTAGTTTACCACATCAGTTCCACTCAGTATGACAGGTTTAACTTGATGTTCCTGTTCTAGTGTGCTGGGGCCGATGTTTCTCCTTTTCCTTAGGGGGAAACTGTTTATTTCATGGTAAATGAATAAGATGGATGGTTTGCCCAAAAAGAAAACTAAGCGTCTTAATTTTTTAAAACCGAAATCTGTACAACATTACAGCCATAACCATGCAAGGTAATCAACATGGAAGGGTCTAGATATCTAAATATATATATTTAATTTCTGAATTGCTTATATTTCAAGTGTTATTTTAAGGTGCTGCTACTTCAATTTTGTAGCATCTCACAAACATGACCAATAATATCAACACAACCACTGCTAATCTATTATATTTCATTACATATACTGTACAGTATAAAATCATGAAACTGAAATGTTTTCCTGCTGAAGCCTGTTGGTGTCTTACCAGTTGAAATGCTAAAAAGGGTTTGATCAGTTACTACACAGTTGTACTTTTGGATGAAATGTATTAATGGCTGAAGCCATTTCTTCCAATAGTCTTACAAAAGCTTCAAGTTTACAGTTTCTTGAGGGGAACAAAACTTGTTCATATGTGGAAGCACACATTATGTTTCCTAACCCTGGAAGAGAGGCTCACACCCATGTATGTTTCATGGCTAAATATCAGAATCTATATTTGAACTATTATTTGTTTCCTTGCATATGGATATATTCACATACTACTGAGTTAAGACTCACATACTGATGGATTAAGATTTTGGCTAGTCCATCATTAAACTACATTGAAGGAATGAGGCTCAAGAATGTTTCACCATCAGTTCTGTGATGGCTTATTATAAGAAGGTACATTGCAAAACCTTTTCTTTTAAAAATTTTGGAAAAATGTTCAATTTTATTTTGATAGGAACATGTAACACAAGCTTTCAACTTCACACCTAAAACAATCATGGAATAAACAAAATTAACCAGACTTTGCTTTTAATTAGCAAATATTACTGCTGATAAAGTTGTTTTTTTCTCTTCAAATTTAATAATAGTACTGATCCTGGAAACATTTCAGCAATGAAAATGAGAATTATTCAGTCTACTGCTCTGCACAGATACTGAAAACCTGTTGATCATGAAGGTTCAGATTCCTTGAATTCAGGCCATGGGTAACTCATGGTATGCTGCATATTTCCCAGTCACATAATGGTAGATCTGAGGAAAAAAGCAGGACATTAACTCTTTAAATTTCCATCTGATGTACTTATTTTATGTACATTCACAGTGTTTGCAATACACTTTAGAGATAATAATAGGTTCTTTCAGCTGGTTTGATCTTTGCTAAGGCCTCTGCAGACAGTCCTCTCCTTCCATTTCTCTGTCATACACACACTGTACTGAGCAGTTTCAAAACTATGCTCAAACTTTAACCTTCATTCTTTTGAGTTCTCTTACTAATGTATTCATCTTTAGTGTTCATGGCAGAAACTAAACTGTAGGCTACACATGAAGCTTGTAATTTAAACAGAACAAGCTTGTAAATTGAAGTCATTCCATCATCTTTCTGAAATCTTCGATCTATCAAGTCATGGGTTCGAGCCTGGGATAAGGTTAGGGTTGCCGACTGTGACCAGTGATTTCCCAAAGGGCAGTAACACACTTGGCTGAGCTCTGGTGAGGGACGTCAGCCAGGTCTCTCTTGGCTCTCAGAAAGACAGCGACCCCTGTACAGTGCTACAGCAGAGGGGTGCTCCTCTCCTCCAGCTGGCGCTAAACCGCTGGTTCAGAGGTGCGTAGCCCGTGATGTGTTAGGCAATGAGCGGCTTGGATGCGGTCAGGCCAGAGGAGACTGCCTGCACTTTCCTCCTACACCCACGTGCAGCCTCCATTATCTCAGCTGTGAGCCGATACGTGAAAGACAAAATCAATGTTTTTGAATCGAGTACGTATAACAAAAACGATTGACCACTATACATTTGTAGTTTAAGAAAAACAAATGTTGTTATTTCTTAGAGAACTGTAATGACTATCTTAGATAGTAATGACTATCTTCAATTTAGAAAAATAAGCATTGGATTCTTTTGACCAAAGAATAGTGAACAAGAAAATGCCCTTTTCCCCACCGCCTTTTAGTATTTTTTTCAGTTTGTGTATAAGGTCCCTTCACAAGCAATAAAAATAGCAATTTTTAAGGTGTGGCATAACTAGGTAACAACTGGCTGAGAGTGCCGAGTCTTCTTCCATTCATACTTGGTACTTTCAAGATGTAGCTAGTTGCAGAGGTCTTTAACGCTGTAGTTCCTGTGTGGACTATGCAGTGAGTGCATGAGGCTCAGGCACTGACCTGCCTCTCGATATCTGCCAATAGTGAACTGGCTCCAAGGCGAAAGAGGTCTGGTTTTAGCCACCCGTCACCCAACTCCTCCTTCATCAGGGTCAGCCATATCAAGGAGTCCTTGGCAGTGCGAATCCCACCTGCTGGTTTGAAACCAACCTATGGGAACAAAAAACATTGAAAAGATACTGTACATGAATGCACTGTATAAAAACAGACAATTAAATCACACAGCGAGACACTTAATCTGGTTCTATGAGAGCCATATCATTTGACTATTCAGATGAAACCATCCAAAAAAATGGAGTCGAGGGATTATATTGTATTGACAATCATACAAAACAGAAGATGGGAGTATTTCTATGCAGGAATTTCTTAAATTCTGGTCAAAAGAAGCTACTGAAACAATAGAAGCAATTCAATTAAACAGTAATTCAATTAGACAATAACAATTATTAACAACAGAAGCCCTTCAGTTGAAAGTCCAGCAACAATAACATCATCCTTCTGCAGAACCGATTTCTAATATGTTGAAAAATTACTTTTTGTAGTCTAAAATAATGCATTAAGTCTAGTGTTGTTCTTTCAGAAATTAAATTAAGTGCTACAATACAGTATGATGCATATCACCTCAACTTTCTACTGTATAAAATTCAGTATTTTTTTATATTTCCTTAAAAATAATAGAGAGCAGTAACTAGGAATTTATGAAATACAGCCAAGTGATGAGGCAGCTATCAGTTGTTTGTGTGACAAGGAAACTCTAGGTAGAATATTATTATAATGATACAACATTGTTATGAGTAACTGCATACTCTGTGGAATGTCTGTCTGATTCAGCAGATGATTTAAACAGAGCAATACAACTGTTCGGAGGTCCAAGATATTCTC
Organism: Atractosteus spatula; assembly: GCF_055471065.1. NCBI lineage: Eukaryota > Metazoa > Chordata > Actinopteri > Semionotiformes > Lepisosteidae > Atractosteus > Atractosteus spatula. The sequence goes on along the minus strand of NC_142713.1, from coordinate 29,617,599 downwards.
TCCTGTTCCGGCTGCAAGATGGCTTTGCCTTTTACAGAACAAACACATCTGATAAACCTTTAGGAATACCAATGTTTTCTGTGTTAACAAGTTGCAAACATACCTTATGACCTGTCCGCCAAAAGTAGTCTCTTATAGCCCTCACCATTACTATGGCAACTGGAATTGTTGCATTGACTGTCTCCTTCCCAGTTGAGGTCTTTATAAAGTCTGAACCTGTGAAAAGATAACGGCATCAGGATATTGCACTGTGAAAATAGGTGTCAAATTCACTGGCATTCCAAAAATGGCTGGAAAAAAACATTCCTACTACATTTGCAGAACTGGACATTTTTTACAACAGTTTTTTGAAGACCCAAAATATGCTGCCTTCTATCACATTTTTTTTCTTAGCCTAATTTAAAAATAAAAAAAAGTCATACTTTGGTGAAAGACTAATGTACTAAAATATATCCCTTTATCAATTAAGATTCCATACTGTACTTCACTTCATGTGCAATCAACAGTACTTTGTGTTATTTTAAGTTAATTCATATTTCTGTGTCTATATCTTTTTAAAAATGTATCATGGTGTTAAAGAAGATCTAAATTATATTGGAGATTGAAGTAGATTTTGAATATGTATCACCTTTGCTTTATTCTGCAAATACCACGTTATATTGTATTATTTAATGTGCAATGATGAAACGCGAATTCAGTATTGCATAAATCAAAACAACTTTATAAGTGATCAAATTTGAAAGTCATCTTCCATTAGATTTATTTTCTACTCATCCTGTACTGTTTAAAATCTGAAACACCATGCCTTTTACTGTGTATAGGACTGTGCTTATGAAAAATGGTGGTTATTTCCCTAAAACTAAGTTATGACCCAAATGGTCTCTTTAGACACTTCCTCTCTAGACTTAAAACTTTTGCTTCATATAGCTTATAAACAAGTTACGATAACAGTGCTTAGTCAACAAGACTGTATCTTCTATATATGCTGTAAAGTATATAATACAACAGATGCAAATTCAAAAAGCACAAAATCTTGTGCCACATGGTCCGATTATCCTGTAAATTCAAACGTCAGGTGTTAAAAATATATTAGGTAAAACAGAGGACTGCAACACTACTACAACTTATTGATTTTGAGTTTTAACTAAGTTCACGTAGTAGAAAGTCCTAGAAGACAATTAACTCACATGAATGCAAACTCCTCTTTATTGTATCGCCTTTAAGACATCCCAAGGGAAAGATTAATAGTGGCACGCTTTGTCTAGCTTGTCTGTTTTATATGCTTACTTAATTTCTGTAGGTTAAATGAGTGCTACTGCCAATTTGATTTAATCGGACCACTGAATAGAATAATCAAGAAAGGTCTGGAAGCAGGAACAGTGCCTTGTACCTGCAATGAAAGTCATCTCTAAAATACAGACCTGTTTTTAATAAAGTGGAGGAAAAGTTTGACGATGAGGGGCAGAAAGCTTTTATTCAGAAAGGGACAGGCCTCCATAACAGAAAGTTTATGAAAAGAGCTCTGTGATCTTGCTTCCCTGTTTATTCTCACATGCAAGTCTCTACATGCCCCATGACAGAGGAAGAAACAAATGGAATTTCTTGTTTCCACAGCACATAACACGTTTTGTCACCGCTGTTTTCAAAATGTAAAGTCATATTATTTCTCTTACAGATTAAATTATTTTTAAAACCAATTGACCTTACCTTTTTTTTTAAATTAACTTTTTAAAATTTCAACGTTTAAATTTGACGTGAATCAGACCAGAATGAGACAACATTATGTTTTTGTTTAATTGGTAGGGAGTGTGGAAATGTTCCCATGGCTCCCATACCTAAGAAAATACTACGTTTAGTTAAAAATATTAAGTTTGTTGAAAAACAACTGGATGTGCAAAAGCCCATGAGTATCATTTCAAGAGCAAACTCTGTTAAATCCACAAACAGGCAAACAGAAATGATATAGCATTATAAGAACCGTTGCCACGTGCAAGAATGTGGTATGACAAGTTAAACCACACTCTCTAAAAGTGCTATAGTAAGTATGGAGTAACAAGACAAGAAAAAGACTAATTATATCAAATACTAACACAGCAATGACCAACTAGTTTATAATACAGCTGAAAACATGAGAGACATGCGAGAGATTATACCCTTTCAATTTTGATATACCTTCTAAGCTCCTTGCTGCCTGTGCATTAGATAGCTACCTGTAAGTGAGTTTCCATCACTGCAGTGTTCTGAGTTATTAAGGAATCTAGCACTATCATGTCATTGACTCCAGATGACCCCATTCCAGTAGTAACTTTTACCAGAACTCCCAAACATCAGATACAGATCTTTTGCATATTACTAACTCATGCCATCTACCTCATAAACTAATCTTGTACAGACAATTCTGATCAAATGTTTGTCAATAATATCAATGCTTTAAAAATGCATTTATATCTATAATTCCTTTATGCAACTTTGAAACTGAGAGGCTCTTGCTTTCCTAATCTATGCAATATTGCCAAAATAAGAAAGTACACACAGTACCATTACATTTTTGGACAGTGATAATCTTCAGGCAATCAGCTGAGTTATTAAACTTAGTCTGTCTAACAAAGTATATCTGCAGGGCTCACAAGAAGCATATGCTGCTTCTGACTGGTAAAGAAGAGTCACACAATTGTTAGTGTCTGATGTAGTTAATCTTTTTTTTCTGAAGAATGTGAAATGTGAAAAAAAATCATGAAATGAAGCTTAATCAGTTTTTTGATAAAAATAGAAGATGAAATTGTGCTTTTAATAGATTTAACACAAACTGGAGACTTATAAAATCAGTCTCCTTCTGTTCTGCAGCAAGTTTAATGGCTGTTCTGCACCTCATTACTGAACAGAACAAGATGAACATTTTCCAGTTCATTAAAGAAATGTTCTATGTATTTTTTTCTGTCTTTTTTTAACTTGCATTGTCCTTAAGATTCGTTATGGGGAGTCTTAATTACATGATAATGGATAATGGTTATTAAACGCAGGCTGTGGTAATGAAGCTCTATTCATTTGCCAACCAGGGAGACTGCTAGGAGGGTGAAATAAAATTGCCAGCTTCTGAGATTAATGGATCAAATTATTATTCAATTTCAGAAATCTCATCCGGAATTCATAGAAACAAGAGGAGATTAAGAAATGAGCGTGGCGACAAAAGCAATGCATTTTAATAATGATCTTAATCAGACCTGCGGACAATTTGGTACTATAATCGGCTTAAGACGTGATTATTAGTTAAGCATACAGTCGTAGTTTGCATTTCTCGTTTAAGTACTCATAGAAAAATAGGCCTATTGCAAGAGTTAAGCAACAGCACCATGTAGTGGACATGATGGTGAACTGCAGGTCCCTTATTTTAAGAAAATATGGACTGTTGCAAATGTATTGCTTTCAATAAATGAAATTTACCAGAGTTCTACTAAGAGATGACTACTTGTCTCTTTCATGTAATACATAATGAAATAGGAACAACACTTTAATTGTCTTTGTATGGCAATCCTGAATTAAAAATTAAAAATTCCTGACATTCACATCATCCCAGGTGATTTTATTTGCTTTAGAAAATGTAACATTTTCTTTAATTCATTCAGTCTTGAAAATAATGATTTGTTTGTGATTATATTACATTATCCAACACTTTGAGATCAATTTTTGCATCTTATTCTAAATTTTGTCAGTTTGTAAAGTTGTTGTGTGATCAAAAATTGATTTTGCGTAATTTCACTTGTAAATTATCTAGGCTGGCAGAAAAAAAATGTTGCTGTGAATTTATGAACATTTTTAATGGTAAAGGTTCAAAACCAAACTTTAAAGTTATTGAAAATTCTCAGACTCACTCACAAGCTGGCCTTAGCAAATTACTTTAGACCAGGCCAAGTTCCCATTGTAGCCAGGTAGCTAAATTGTAGCCTGGTAGCCAAAAGGAACAAGCCTACAGAAAGCAATGCACTGACCTGCCATCATAGCTACTAAACTGGCTTTGTGGACATTGGTGAAAGAGCCTAATTCTCCCACTGCTAGGATAGTCTTCATGTGAGCTTCTCCACAGGCCTTCTTGAACTGGCAGATCTCATGGTAGAGAGCTAAAGAAAGACAAGGCAACACATCAGAGACTGACACTGTCAGTTAACCATACATGCTCAGTAAATGCGAAATATAAAATTAAACAATAAATTAGTGATTTGATGTTTACGTTTTCAGCAATTATTCAAGACCTCTAAAGCCGTGTCTCAAATGCCGCACTAAGCCCTAAACCCTTCCACCAAGTCCGCAAATCTGTGACCTCGCGCAAGTAGGGACTTAAAGTGCTCGAGCATTTGAGGGTGCAACTTGATTAAAGGGTAATAAGACACCCTCACATGACATCACTCTCTGGTTATAAGGCTCACAGTCAAAATGCTTTCCGTTGGTGGTACTTTCATGCCGCTTTTATCCCAGTGGCTAAGTGCAGGCCTGCAGATTTTTTTTAAAAGAATTTTTTCATTCTCCACTCGCAGTTGCATGAAATTGAATGCCATCTCGCCTGTGCCTGCACAAAAGAAGTGACATACAGTAATCATGTTCGTTCATGTTGAGTAGGCTCGACTCAAACCGGGCTAAGTACACTAAGGAAAACTTGGCAATAATGGTCTCTGTTTTATCAAAGCTTTAGACTATTAAATACCTTTCATCTCGTCTGTGCAGGTACAAAAATGGCAGTATGAGGAACATAACTCATCATGTCGAACAGGACTGATTCGAAGTGGTTAAAGTAAAATAAATAAAGTACACTTGGCAAGACTCAAAGCCTTCATATTCATCAGTCAAAATGGGGGAATTACATTAAAAAATTATATCAATGTACCTAGGATACATATGAATCTAAAGCAGCCTAATGAAATTTTGTTTTTACATACAATAGTATGAGTTTTAAAACTGTAAAAAAAGTTAAGTTTTACTAATACATGAGTACAGTATGTTATTCTACATGGCAACTTCTCTCCATTTTGATTGGCAAGGTTTCATTTTCGAAACTTTCTGCAACGAACTGAGGGTAATTTCCTGCTCCGATGCAGACCTCAGAGAAGGCGCATAAAGGACACACGGGGGGGTGCTTGTGAGCACCCTTGTGAAAAGAAAGGGGACACACTAAGCTCTTGCAGACCTCAGCAGGAAAGTGCATATGAAGGGCACAAGATTGCAAGTCTGCATTTTGGGACACAGCCTTAAAGATTAAAAGAATCTCTTGAATTGCTCAAAAAATCAATCTGCTCATGCAGACACAGGAGAAGGAGGCAGTGCCTATAAAAACGGAGATGGTAAAACTGAGCTCACAAATTGCTGCCAACCATTCACCAATTGATTGTGAAACAGTACTTGGTTGTCGGTGAACAAAGGGAACAGAAAAGGGTGCTTATTACTCAGGTGGTCAAGCTGGAGGACTTGGGTGGGCACAGAGTGGGCTTGCCTGAGGGGTAAAAGCAAGATGATTTAGACAATTCCATCTTTGAAACAGCGAGATCAGGTTTGGTACAATCTCCTCAGAATCTGTGGAGATCACTCTTCAGGAGAGTGCAACAAGCTACGTAATTTTAAACTGGCTCTCTTTGCTTCACTGGTAAACAGCTGCTTTCTAGATTAAAGATTGATCCTGCTCCACCCTTCTCGGCTGAAGGATCTGTGCTGTGCTGTTTACTTTGGAGCAGGAAAAAGAGGAGTTCATAAGATATTAAGGGCTCATATCTCAACGAAGACTGGATGGAGTTACAGCACTCTCTCTTTCCAAGGATATTAATGGTATATGTAAAATTCCTACAGTTGTAAGTCTAAAGTTGTGACCACACCTAAAAGTTCTCCAAGCTTGACATTTTTTATGTTGTATTCTCTTGTTGAAACAAACTTAGAAATGCATTAAGTTGTTTGCTCTTGAATTTTGTTTTGTAATACCAGAATTGCAAACCATTGTAAATCCACAGTAAATCAGATGCTCCCTCCTCATTTCTCTGACAATCAGAATACGCTTGCAGTTATGTTGTTGTGTTCTGTAAGTTCATTTGTTTAGATTGTTTCACTGCAGTAATTAACCAAGTAAAATAATTAAAATGAAGAAAATAATTTAAAATTAATTATGCCATCTATATTAGACACCATCTGATATCAACCTAGACAATCCAAGTACCCCTTCAAAACTACAAAAACAACAGGATTTTGAGGTTGCCATACAGAAACCGAAATAAAAACACATTTTACTTTATCCAGGTGTCAGACAGCACAAGTAAAAAAATTATTTTGGTCAATACAGTATGTTCATTAAGTTTTGTGCAGGGACAGGTGAGATGACATTCAGTTGCATACAGTATGATCCAGAGCTTTGCAGGTTCGAGTCTCAGTCATGTTGCTAGGTGACTGCGCCCAAGCAGACACAGAACAGGCCTGGCACCGCCAGGGATAGGGTTGGCATTAGCCAGCCAAGCCCCTCTCGTTACCTGGTGAAACAGGGATCCCAGGTGCTTGCAAGCACTGAACCCTGCATGTTGCTGCAAAGCATGTACTGTCAGGAGATGAACAGCTCGATGCAGGAGCAGATTGAAAGTCTGACTGTACTTTTTATAGGCACAGGGGTTGTCACTATGAGCCGACACTTGAACACATACTGTAACTGGCAATTCCAAATTGTGCAGGTGTATTGCATTAAAAAAAGATGGGTCTATACAGGAAAACATAATAACAATATTGTTTTTACAGAACCACAAACTACATTTGACCTGAACGAAATCCTGACATTTACAGTAATGGAGGATTAATGACTCCATGATTAAACAGAACTGTTATTAGTCTTTTTTGTTGTAAAGATTTATTTTATTTTCTACCTTACTCTGTGTATTACTTATGATTCAAGGTTGTCTCTATTGTTCTCAGTCATTCTCACAGGATAACATCTTTGTAAATCAAATACAATCCCCTATGATACATTAATTATTTAAATATTCCCCTTACATTTTATTTTCACTGTGCTTACATTATAGATCCTGGTTCTCAAATGTTGTGACAGTAGGTCTGCCTTTGTAAGAGGAAACATATTTAGCACTTCCCCCAAACTTAACCACTACAACACCTCAAAACATCCACATGGGATAATTACAAGCATGAATTTTATAACTATGCTAAGACAATATAAAAACACTAAGTCCAGTGATTTCTAAAGGACATAGAGGACAGCTGCAAATATAGCATTTTTAAATGACATATATGTTCATTTTTTCGTTTTACTGTTTGATATTTATTGCCAGCAGCCATGTCACCCTGCAACTTACAATTGGCAGCCCACTGAAGCTAAGCAGGTGTGAGCCTGGTCAGTACCTGGATGGGAGACCTCCTGGGAAAAACTAGGTTGCTGCTGGAAGAGGTGTTAGTGAGGCCAGCAGGGGGCGCTCACCCTGCAGTCCATGTGGGTTCTAATGCCCCAGTATAGTGACGGGGACACTATACTGTAAACAAGCACCGTCTTTCGGATGAGACGTAAAACCGAGGTCCTGACTCTCTGTGGTCATTAAAAATCCCAGGGCTTTTCTCGAAAAGAGTAGGGGTGTAACCCCAGCGTCCTGGCCAAATTTCCTATGCCTCCTAATAATCCCCCTCTATGAATTGGCTACATTACTTTGTTCTCCTCCCCCACTCCGATGGCAGGCGGAGCGACGTGCCGGTTGGAGTATTCTCGGTCGCATTTAATGGCAACGTCAGCAATTACAGAAACCAAAGTAGAAATATTAGTATAACCGAACTCTAACTAAAAGACACAGAAAAACAGTGAAAAATTAGGAACTGTACAGTATATACATATCATGCCCAGCCCAAATTTCCGATGAAGGGCCACAGGTCTAGATACAGAGAAACACGACTACGAACTCAGTAAATACAACAGAAATATGTATCAAAAAGTTTAAAAAGGCTAAGACTGATCCTGTCTTTGCAAATGTAAAGACTGACACTTTCTCCAGCACAATGATTTGTTGTAACAGAGAATGTAGATGCGAAGCTGCCATTAACTGCCAAGCTTACCTTCCCACTGCCCAGTCAGCGCTAGAGTCCTATTAATGACGATGTCAATCTCACGGGCTCCATCCTCCACTGCCTGGCGCACCTCTTCGAGACGCGTTTTCAAGGAGGTCTGTCCAGCAGGAAACCCTGTGGCCACTACAGTAAGATCAATCCTTCCGTTACAAACGACCGCACTGTCATTTCACTTACTGAACTGTATTAAAGAAATGGCTAGGAAGCTGCTTATAGTTGTGGTTCTTGCCTCTACAAACAGTAATCAATTGTTTTAGCAAAGAGGAGAAAATGACTAAAAGAGCAAAGCAAGATCCAATCCCAAAGGGGAAACAAAACTGCAAAGAAAACGTTGTGATGAAGGAAGACGTCTTGTCCCATTGCCATCAGTCCATTCGGAAGCCACAGTGAACAAAAGAAATGTTCACGCTGCATGTATGGCAGATGAACACCGTCAGAGGGACCTGAAACACATTCTCAAGGATAAAATGATGATGAACACGCAGGGCCTCATTCACTGTGGTAATGCATTTTGCACATGTCAAGCTCATGGAACAATTACCATGAGGTCTGAGTCATTTATATACCCTGCAACATCAAGAAGATAGCACAATAGTGCTTGGGCCCTCGGTTCAGTTCAAGCCTAATGTACTGTAAGTGAGGTACTGTTTGCCGTTTGCATCTGTTGTTGTTTTTCTGTATGTTCTACCTGTGTTCACGTGGGTTTCCTCCTGGTACTCCAGTTTCCTGCCACAATGAAATAAATACTGGTTGGTCCATTTGCGTGAACATTGGGAAAATTGGCCCTCGTGTGAGTGTGTGTGTCTGTCTGCTCTGTGATGAACTGGTGCCCTGTTCAGGATGTACCTTGCCTTGCCCTCATTGCTGGCAGAGATAGGCTCTAGATTCCCCACAAACCTGAACTGGAAGTGTTTAGGAAATGGATGCATGGAATGCCTATGTTTAAGATAATATTTTTATTTTAAATTTCTGTGAATTGGTATTTATTTTTCAAAACGTTCAGAACTTTCAGGTGTTTGGGGATTTACACAGGTACCTTCAAAAGATTTAATGTGATTTTACCTCTCTGCACAGTGATAACTTTTTTGGTCACTCTTGATGTCTTAAGACCATATAGCATGTAAAAAATACTTCTAATTTGTTAAAGCTTTACTTCTAATTTAATACCGCATTTCTCTCCTAAGCATCATAAAATAATATATAAACAAAAGTTAAAGAGAACAACAATGTAAACACTAGTGATGCGTGGGTTGACTCACACCCACGGGTCGGGTGGGCTCGGGTTAAAAAAAAAGATTTTAGATCAAGTCAGGCGGGTGCGGGTTCATTTCTCACAACCGCAGGTGGGGTGCGGGTAAAAAAAAAGCCGACACGCGAATCACTAATAAACACGCTCTGCCCCGATAACCCAATCTGGCTCAACCTGAAACCCCCCCTTTTTTCTAATTATGAGGAATGAACTAGGGAGCTGCTGCAACAGTGAATGTGGAGTAGAGAGTAAGGTGCAGAACTGAACTGTGAGCAGGCAGAGAATATCTTTGCATTGGGGAGCAGGGGGTCCTGGAGGCTGATAGTGCACTTCAGTGCTACTCCTGGTTTCCTACGTATACAGTACGTTATTTTCCATCACCCCTTTGTACCTTCGTCTGTAAACCCTCATTCTGTTTCGTGCTGTTTCCCATACAGAGGATATATGCGAAGCAAACATTTACTTTAATAATCTATAAATGTATTAACTTTTAAGCAATTCATACAGAATAAAGTATTTAAGATTTTATACATTGTGGTGTCCCCCTACCAGGCAGCAATGATGCAAATTGTCCCTGTTTTAGTGAGCAAAGGCCACAACTTCCATAACTATTAAAAATAACTCTCACTTGGACTGCAAGTTTGTTAAACTAAGCAAAGAATATTTTTTATCATGTTCTGGTGCACAAAGAAATATGCAGACTCCTCACATTTACTTCTATACAAATGTCCTTTTCTAAAATAGGTTTTTCACATGCCAACTCAATATGAGCAATTGAGAGTGTTATTAATGTTCCACACAAAAACTTGGGAACACTTTCCATTGTCTGAATAAATCATAGGCACTGAAATTTTAAAACAGCCCTTGTTCTGCATGTTAAAACGAACCAAGTCTGGTTTTAAAGGCCCCTCTCTTTAACATCATCCCGTCAAAGAGTAGTTTTTCCACCTTAGTGATTTCATTGCAATAATCTTTGGCTGAGGAGCTTGAGGAACTTACTGTACAAATAAGCATTCAAAAACAGGACTGAATTCTTTCTAAAGGTCACAATCTTCTAGCCCACGTTCTTCTTAATTCTTTATTATAATTACATCTTATTTGATTTTGAATGTATCTATTTGATTTAATTTGCTATAATCAAATTAAATTTTATTGCTTAATTCCTTGAAGTGAAATCATCTTATGTCTGGCATTTTGCTGCTTAGAATATTATTAAGCAAATTAAATTCTTCAGGCAGTGATTAAATTCTTCTGCCATGGTGTACACCAAGTTATCACATCGCTTCGGTTTCACAAGGGAATTCACAGGACACTCTGTTCCACATCACCTCAAGTATTCGCGGTATTAAATGCTCAACCTAAAGATGTCTGTGCACTTACCTGAGGCCACAGGGATGTTAGACTTGGCTGTCTTGAGTGTTTTTACTGCATCAGTTACACGAGCCGGGTAGACACAAACCGCAGCTGTAGTTATACCTGGGCAGCAGAAAACAGTAACACCTTTCAAAACCCGAATGCCGCATAAACTCCCATAAAACTGTACGTGTACAAAGTTAATTTTACAAAATGTGCCATCACTGAAAGGGGGTAAATATTTTGTATGAAGGAAGTTTGATGTTTTGTTAAGTGACTAAAAACCCAGGAGTGAAAAAAGGAAGCTATAAGTCAGCTTAAACCATTGGATGGACACATTTGATCAAAGACCACAGCAAGTTACTGTACATTGTTTTTACCGTTGACAGAAAAAATCAATTTCCCTATTGAATAACAATAGCAGGTGGATAATTACGTAAGTTTTGCAATGAAACAAAAGTGATATCAAAATGTAAAAATAATTTTGTTATTGATCACATTTTGTCAAAGTAAGAGACAATATTCTTATATTATTACACCTCTTAGTCTCTCAGTCTCTCCCTGTGCTGAAATATGTAGAGCATCACAAAAACATTACATCAGTTCCATTATTCAAATAGTCAGTGTGGACATTATGCCCATTGGCAATGTTGTAGGCCACTGGAAGAGGATTTAATTTTAAAGATCCATATAAGCAATGATGTCCATGCTGTCTTAATCACAAGTTATTTTTCTGTACAACTGCTTCTTCATTGACTACACATAACACAGATCTAGTGAACTGCTGTAAAGAACCTCTGCTGTTTAACATTTTAACTAAAATTGAGAAATACTACTGTATGCCCATAGATTAATCAAAGACCAAATTTAATTTCTGATTTAAGTTGTGTCTAAGAAAAGTCTCTAATTTAGTTCTGCAATAAAGAAATATACAGGCACCCTCTAGTGGACATATGTTATACTACCATTATGTTTGAATTGTACTTAAAGACCACATGATACATTTTTAGCAACAAGTAGAGATTATTTCCTAGATGAAATGTAAAAAGAAAAAAAAATGTTTTAGCTTTTGCGGCCTCTTCAGTTGTGTGGTAATACTTTTACACGTTCACTTGAATTCCATAATACTAGGATAAGAGCTCTTATCTTATCAAACGTCAACAGAAAAACTTTTTTTTTGGAAAACATAAACAACATAATGAATAAGTATCATCATTCAACCTGTCTGAACTATTATCGCCCTACTTCCCACCTCGCAACCTTCGCTCTTCCAATTCTGGTCTCCTAACTGTCCCCCAAGCCCGTCTACATTGTATGGGCGACAGGGCCTTCTCCTGTTATACCCCCAAGCTCTGGAACTCTCTCCCCAAGGATATCAGAGAGTCACCTTCTCTAAACTCCTTCAAATCCAGACTCACAACCTTCTTCTTTAGAAGAGCCTGTAGTTAACTGGTTCCATTCTTCACCCCTCTGCTCTTCTTAGTACCACCATCCACAGTCTCCTCTGTATATTTAATTGTGTTTTATCTTCTGTATTATTTTTATTTATTGTTGTTGTCATCCTGTAAAGCGCTTTGAGAAGCCACCTTTAAAGGCGCATTATAAAATAAAGTTTATTATTATTATTATTATTATTATTCACCACGACTATTAGCATTATGGAGACTGGCCAGTGAGAGGTCTGCAATTACCACAGACCTGCCACTAGAGGCTGCTAAATCAGACTCAAAAACAAGGTCACTTCCGTAGTCTCACCTATTGTCTGCACTACTTCAGAGGAATTGTTCTCGAAAAGGGAAATACTGGTGTTTAGCTCAGAGGGGCAGTAGTATCCCCTCTCCTATTCTTATAACATTCCTTTTGGGTTATGTAAGACAGGGTATAGTTTAAGTTTAGTCAGAGCTTTGGTTTTGTTTTTGATTATTGTTATTAGTAGTAGTAGTAGTAGTGTGTAAAAACTACTTAAAGTCAGGATCAACACTCACACTGTTAATTTAATATCACAGATTGGTATGTTTTATATGCAAAGTTCCTGAGACATGGTCTCAAGTCAGGAATCTTACACAATTGTTAACGCAAAGGAATTATTTCTTTTAAAGGAAGTGTGCTCATATTGGGACTACAGTAGCTTCTCCTTTTTCAAATAACTTTTTATTTTATTTTTAAATATTAGTCATTATTTAATTCATCTGACACTGTGAAGAAACACTATTCAGGTTATTAATAGTGTTAGCAGTGTAAAAATGTTAAAATATAGCCTAAGGACGGAAGGTCTGATTGCTTTTGTTTCTTGGATTGAATGTAGAAAACATTTTACAATAATTTTTACTCAACTTACAAAAAAAATAAATAAACAGATGACAGGCATTTCCTAACATTACAGTGCTGCATGCTGAATGTTATAACCTGAGATGTTACACAAGACCTGCTATAAGAATAATGTTAATTAGCTCCAATTTCAATAAATACCTTTTACAAAAAAGGCTTACCAGTGAAAGAGCTGGTGTCCTCATTAGTGTATCTGCTGTTATCATAACCAGAGGGAAACATCAGATCGACCTACCTTTGTCATCCATGTCCATGCTTTTGAGCAGGTCATCGCGAATGGGATGGATGGCTTTTAAACACAACCGCTGGACATTGGAGGGAGTGTCGTCACCAGAGAGGGTGGTCAGATCTATACACGTCACTGCTCTAAGTAGCCATGCTGCCTATTAAATGCAAGCAGACCAAATTTTGATTAAAACACTTACTGTATCCACAGTATACTGGCAATTACAGGACTGCTTGATTTAATTATTTTTTTTATTTGCAGTTTTACTGGGAACAAACAAAATTACATGTCTGTGACAACTGCGGCAACATACAGTAGGGTAACAAAGAAAAACATCAATATCACCACAAAAGGAAGAAGAATATGAGGACAGAAAAGAAAGAAAATGGGTAAGTTATAAATGCACTTCCTTGATTTCACTGATTAATACAGGAATGGAACCAATGTGTGCTGCTCATGAACAGAAAAATGTTTTTGTGCCAAGTCCTCTTCAAGTTTGAGTGCAGACCACCCTGAAGGGTGCCTGCGAGTGTGGCGCAGATGTGAAAAATAGTGTGGCTGGTTGTTGTGTACGACAGCCCTGTCGATGGGGAAGGCCAGGTGTGATGATCTGAGCGGGAATTTCTAGTCACAACAGAGCTCCACCTATAACGAGTGATGGCAACCCGACCACCTTGCACTGCACTGATCACCTTCTGCTTCCTCACCTGCTGCTCTTCCTGCAGGCTCATCCTAACAGGATAACGTTCCAGCAGGAAAACCTGCTCATACAACTTCATATACAGTGTATGGATGTACAGTATGTGCTGGGCCCCTGGGTTCAAGTCTGGCCCTGGGGGGCTATCTGCATGGAATCTGTATGTTTTCCACATGTCTGTGCGAGTTTCCTCCGGGTGCTCCAATTTCCTCCCACAGTCCAAAGTCATACTGGTAGGTTAACTGGCTTCTAGGAAAATTGGACCTAGTCTGAGTGTGTGTGTCTGTCCTGGGATGGACTGGCATCCTGTTCAGGAAGTACCCAGCCTTGCTCTCATTGCTTGATGGGATAGGCTCTGGCTCCCCTGCGACCCAGAATTGGATGAAGCTGTTAGACAATGGATTGGTGGATTTATATATGGAATCCCTACTCACCACACTTGAGTCCCATTGTGGAATGAACTGTTTAAATGTCTCACATTTATGGCTCAGACTGCTGAAGCTGCACATGCTTGTTCACACCCTATAAAACATGTCTATGATGTACAGCTTGTATTGCTGCCAACAATGGTGATACACTTCTCTAGCCTGTGATATTCACAATGAACCCTCTGCTGATCAACCCCTATTGATGACAAATGTTAATCAACATGATGAATTTAACTACAGTATGCCAATGTGTTCTAGTTGTAAGTGATATATTTCATTGGATGATTAATAAATATTGCAATAAATGATTGAAACGTGAAAGGAAGTCACGTTTCTCTGATTAAGTAGGTTTTATTGACCAACACTACATGTGTGCCTGGAATAAAATAAATGTTAAACATGGAGGACAAAATGCAAAATATTTACTTTAAAGGTAAAACATAAGGCAAGTTTTATAATAATAATTAATAATTGCTTAAACTTATATAGTGTATAAGGACACTCCACTCAAAGCGCTTTACCGGTAATTGGGACTCCCCTCCACCACCACCAGTGTGCAGCCCCACCTGGATGATGCGACGACAGCCATAGTGTGCCAGTCTGCTCACCACACACCAGCTATCAGTGGGGAGGAGAGCAGAGTAATGAAGCCAATTCGTAGATGGGGATTATTAGGAGGCTATGATTGATAAGGGCCAATGGGAAATTTGGCCAGGACGCCGGGGTTACACCCCTACTCTTTTCGAGAAACGCCCTGGGATTTTTAATGACCACAGAGAGTCAGGACCTCGGTTTTACGTCTCATCCGAAGGACGGCGCCTGTTTACAGTATAGTGTCCCCATTACTATACTGGAGCATTAGGACCCACACAGACCGCAGTGTGAGCACCCCCTGCTGGCCCCACTAACACCTCTTCCAGCAGCAACCTTAGTTTTTCCCAGGAGGTCTCCCATCCAGGTACTGACCAGGCTCACTCCTGCTGAGCTTCAGTGGGCTGCTAGTTGCGAGTTGCAGGGTGATATGGCTGCTGGCTAAGCTTTATGTTAAGGTAAATACAGGTAAAATGGATAAATGCAAAACTGTGATAAAGACATAATCTCAATGTTCACTATAAGAAATGATACACCTTTTATGTAGAGTTCAGGTAATAAAGCACAACATACCTGCCATCCTTTTTTCACGAGCTTCCAGCTCTGTATTTTTTGTGCCCGTCTCAAAACTGCAGGATGATTTACACGGACTCTAGACACCCATCCTAGGTCTGTGAAGGGTAGAAAATTAAATCTTATTAATGCGCCGGTACTGATTTTGCATGACAGTGTTATTAAAAGCTTCGGGATGGTGTATACTGTAAATCAGGATCCTGCCAAAAACTTGCATCACTCCTGGTGCAGTGTTAACCATTTTCTAAGCATAATTCCAAAGCAAAGAGTTTCAAATTATATTGGGAAAGGAACAAGTTATCTTTATCACTGATACTAATTAAATTGCAATTTTCCATAATCATATCACATGATCTTTAGCAGCACCAGTCCTGTGACACATTAGGTAAAATAACCACTAACTTCTTCAACCGCTTTTTATCGCACCACGTGTGTTATACTGCACGTACTGTATAAGAGTAGAAAACTAACCTACCTCGTTTAGCTGCTCACGAAAATAATATATTCTATCCTGTGTCTTTTCGTATTGAGTTTTCTTTCAAATTTCTGAACCTTGTCTTTTTTCATCTGTGGAATACTGCTAATGCATAGTTCGTCTCGGATTGAAGGAGGCACTTTTGATTTTTAACATAAACGCCCGGTTTTCCAATAAACAGTAACTGCATACTACGCGGTGACCATTATTTATCAGTTAGGATATTACACAAATAAAAGACTGCATATCTATATACCTAAAAAATTGTGAAGTGATTAAATTTCAAAATAAAAAGAATAACATCATGACAGAACCACAACACTCTGTATTAAAGTCACTGTACCTATCCATGCGCGAAACACACATTTCATTGTCTTTTCTTAATAATGAAACATAACTTAGTGGACATAAACCTTACCGAGCTCGATTCCAGGGTTTCTTGCAGACATGAATAACAATGTGTGACAGGTCTTTAAAAAACACTTAAACTTCTCACAGTGATGAGTACTTTTTCCGCACTCCCAGCAGCAGCTACTGTATGCCTGACACTTCGTCACCAATTAGCACCGCCTCTCGGTTTCCTTGTTGCTCCGTCATTTCCCTCCCCGTTACCGCCCTAGTCTGCGGACCAATCCCATTCAAACTGAGCTGTTGGAAGATGTAGGAACAAGTGTGAATACAACAGTATACAGGCTTTTGTAAACCATTTCCATCGGATTTCGATTCCTGGAGTTGCCGTCACCGCTGTTTTGCCTTTGACACTATCCCGCTGAAAGGAACGCGCAAGCAAAGGCTGTCACTGTCGTGTCACTCTCCAATTAATGAGATGAATATTTCTTGCTACAAACCTTTGCTACAAAACAAGCAAATCATTACTGTTTATATAACCCATATATCCCTTTCAAATCTTTATTATTTTATTCATCATCACTCATGGAATTAAGAAGCCATTAAAACCTTAGATTCTAAACACAGTAGAACATAAAATCTACACATGCACAAGCACATGGTTTGTAAAGGTATTCACCCACATCCAATAATGACCCATTTTATTGAATTACAAATGACTATTTTAAAGTGAATGTTTTTACTCAGAATGTGAAGGCTCAAGCTGAAGAATTTTACCAATGAACCAAGTTAAATGTCAGTAATACACACAAAAAGAAACCAAAAATTAAAATATGCTGATGATGAAGTATTCACCTCTGAATCAAAATGCTGTGGAAGCACCTTTGGCAGCAATTACAACTGCAAATGTTGTTGAGTTTGTCTGTATCATCTTTGCATCTTGATTTGGGGATTTTTGCCTGTTCTTGGTCGAGTTGCTCAATCTCTGTCAAGTTAAAGTCAAAGTCAACTGTATTGCCAAACCAACCCTTCATGTTGTTAGGATTTTTTTTTGTGGTGCGCTCGAAATAACAGGTAAAAAAGACATAGATACAAGAAGCGATAGAAAAAAATCAATAACATATACAAAATCTTATACAATACTATATTACAGTGAAGATCCAAAATCCACAAATTTACCAAAACATACTTCTATAACTGTGTTGAGTTTAGAGACTGACTTGCTTCAGTACTACCCTCAGAACATTTTGCATTCGGGCCAAAGAGCTCAATTTTTGCTTCATCAGACCAAACAATGTTTTTGCTACAAGAGCTCAAAGTCTGCCTTGTGCCTTTTTGCAAACTCCATGTGTTCTATTGACTTCTAACTACTCTCCCAGGGGCTAAATCAGTAGAGTACTGCAGATATTATTGCCCTTTGACAGGCTGTCTGATCTCAGCCATGGAACTCCATAGTTCTCACAGGGTGGTCACTGGGTTCTCGGTCACTTCTCTCACAAAGGTACAGTACTTCTTTCCCAGTAGCCCGGTTTGGGAAGACGACTTGCTCTAGGGAGAATCTGGGTGGTTCCGCAGGCTGTCCAGGTCCCTCATTAGAAACTTTCAGCACCCTACAGTAGATACAGTATGTTTTTATACCTGTTCCCAGATCACAGTCTGCAACAGGACTGTGTCAATCCACAGGCTATGTGCTAATCTGCATAGATTCTCAACACTGTCAACATGCGCAAAAGTGTATGGAATATTCTTTTAAACTGTCAAAAACTGTCAAAAAGGCTTTCAATTGTAATTGTTTAACTCAAATGACAACATCCTTATAACTGATTATTAAATTCTAAATTAGAGAGGCATGATCACTTTAAAAACATTTCTTTACAATGTAGTTTTAAATTTGATCTTTTTAACAGTAATGCTGTACGTGTAACATTTTCTAACTAAGTATAATTTCAAAACATTAAATTTGAAATGAAAATCATTGTATTATTGTATATTTGGGGAAACTTTAGAAACTTGATATACTACTTATGATTAATTAACTTTCTTAGTAAATTATTATAGAAAGTCATGTAAATAATGATAATGAAGTGGAGAAGACACATTTGTATTTACTATTAAATGGATTAGTCATCCAAAATTTAATTTCAGTTTAATTGGATTTAATTTTTTTTCTAGTTCAGCTCTACCAATACATCTATTTATACAGTATGTGAAAATACTTATATACTTATAATGTATAAATATGAGATACAAAATAATCCAACACTAACACTACCACAAGTATAATTGTTATGTATTATATGCATTTCACCTGAATTTCCAATGTCTTTAGTAAGTTATTGTTCTATTCTGATTGGATTCAGCTTCTGACTTTGATACTAGCTAAATATTGGTCTTGATATGTGAAAGCCTAAATACAGATCCAAACAGAAAACACACATGCATATAATAATTGATGTACAGTGCAAAATATCATGGTGCTATTTTACTGTACGTAACATTGTAGTTGTTACATTAATAAAACCTTTCAGTTGAGGGATAATCTAACCCTATCCCTAGAGCAAGTCTAATAATTGCTTGTGCAAGAATAGGCATTTGTCATCAAAACCAACTGAAACATGTGCCCACAGCATGTACTGTAGTACTCTGAGTACTGAACTGAAACGGGAAGTAAACTCATGATATAGCTGGCTTAAAATTTTTCAGAACCTTATTTTACAATACTGTAAAAGTCATAAAACTGACCTGTCAGACATACTGTATTTATGTCAAGCAGTCAGCCTAGATAATCACTGAAGATGATCTAGCTGTCAGTCATTATCTTCCTGATCCTTGACAGCTGGACTCCTACAGTATATAAAAACTGCTCCTAATCCATCAGGCATGCGAAGAACTGCAAGAAGAGAGTGTTCACTGTGCACCCTGCGCAGCAGAGAACCAGAGAGCCAGTCTTTGACCAAGACATTTTAGACAGCCATCCAGAGACAACAAGCCACCGAAAAACTTTCCTTGTGCTGTATGTTTGAAACGCGAATACAAGTGCAGTGTTGCTCAATTGCCTGGCTCTGAAAATGAGCTCGATACAATATTCTAACAATATGGAAAATTCTGAATGAATTTTCAGTTACAATAAAAACTGGGATGGAGTTACATCTATACTGAAAAAAATATGTTGTTCAATGTACTGCAGGAAAGGATCTTAAATATTAAAAGCCACATAAATGTAAGATTTTCCTAATGAACTCAAATCAAACATAGTTTTGTAGGTAGCCATGGTTAGATTAAAGGTACAGAATTACACTTAAATAAGTGTAATTAATTAGGGTAAAGTTACACAAGGTAGCATTACTCACTATGAAAATTAGTGTAAAATTATCTCGTGGAAGAGACTCAGAGATTGTTTGCATTCGCAGAGCTAACACTATTTTGCATTGTGTATGATCTGAGCTCACAAGTGACCAGGACCAATTTCTGGCAGGGGCTGATTGTGCTCCTACCACCACACTAGCACAAACACTCTAGCACAATAAAATTGATTTTCAGGCCAAATTAATCCATGAGACTTGTTTCTAATTGTTTTTACAATATGTTGTAGTTGTAACATTAATACAACCCTGTTTGTAGAAAATAATCATTAGAGATAAGATGTAAGATTTATTGTTCCCTGACGGAAAATGGATGGATTGAATATCAAAGGTAATAGTATGATTGGCATTAGTAAGACCTGAAAATAAAAAGTTAAGGATCATAATTATTTTCTCTTATACACTACATCAAGGGTGTGAAAGGGTGTCATGAGACTTACAGTACCAGGAGTAGAGATGTACCAGTTGTGCATGAATGGGCACACAAACGGTTAACATGTATTAAGAGCTTCTGTGCACTAGGTGGTGCTGTATTCCAGGTTTTTGTGAAAGCAACAGGTTGTAAAAGTACTTCCTCTGCAGAAATCCTTCTTCTAAAATTAGTGTATCATATATGTGTATCTTTATAAGTATTTAATATTTACATGGAGGACAGATGTAAGTTATTTATACCTATTTCTCCTAAAGTCTGTAATTTTTCAGAAAGTCTGAATTTTGAAATAAAGCATTAGTAAACCATAATCGGAGATTTGTGCCAATTCCATTTATTTTCCAAAACACAATTTCACCTCCAGAATCTTTAACACAGATCTTAATGATATGTAGGAACATCGATTTGTTATTTTTTTTAGTTCATGCATATATACATTTTTATTTATCAGATACATTTCCTTCCCAAGAGCCTTTCAGGTTAGCTGCCACCAATTGTATGATTGGAACTGTGGGCATAGTGTTGATCATTGTTGCCCTAATCAGCTGTTGGTTGGGGCTCTAGAACACAACTGGCCAATGATCAGATCATTGAAAAACACTGACACTTCTGTAAAAGCAGGTGCGTTGCAAGACAGCTTGGTACAGATTGAGAGTGCTCTTACCCATAGCACTGATGCTTGCCATACAAAGCAAAATAAGCCACCATAATAAAGGTTGTGAGAATTGGTGTGAGCTACAGGTCTACCCCCTGCTTTTTGAACGACAAGACTGCAGTCACACTGTACTTCTTCAGAGGTTTGTGATTTATTAAGCATTGGAAGAAGGTGTATTATGTAGATCTGTACACCCAAAAAAAAGCCCTTCCAGACCCACATTTTTTCCTAATTTTGGCAGTTTTTGCCCACCTGTTCTGAATTTGGTACTTTGTATGAATCATTCCACTTTAATGAAAACACCGAACAGGAGTAAAAGAAAAGCCAAAATCAAGTGAGAGTGCCCATTTGTTTTGCCAAATAATTGAAGTCACAGACTGCTCAAATGTGTGATGTCCTTGTAGCGTACCAAATTCAGTTAATAGGAGAGCGGCCGGAGTGTCAGCTGAGTGGCTCTACTCCAGGAAACCTGAAATCCTCTTGACAGCCCAGACAGCACTGCACCATCCTGGACACAGACTTAATAGGGAAAACATGATCCAATAGGAAGCAAGGATGTTGCCATTCTTCCATACCCTGAAACTGTGTAAACACAGCATGACACAAACGATCTCCACCCATCATTAGGTAAAACATAACTGTTCTAGTTTTGGCCAATTTCTGTTCCTGTTTACAATTATTCTTGGTTATTACACTTGTTTTGCTTTTGTTTTGAACATGTGTCCATTCGTGTTTAATATTGGGGGGGTTTAAAGGGATTCATCAAACTGAGATGATCAAATTAATTTCTGAAATTCTGCAATACAATTATACTGTAGGTGTTTTACTGTTGTTGTTTTAAAAATACCATCAGAGTATTAAAATTGGTCTAGTGGTTGAATACAATTTCTCTCAATACTTTATAGCACTAAAGTATTTACTTTCTTTCACAAACTGCATTCTTGAGCAAATCAAGGCAATTTATGAGATGAAAAATATCATAATTGATGGGAAAAAACAATTATATAAAATGAGCTTTATTGTAGTACAATACAATTCCTGCCACCTAGTTTTGTCAGATCTGCCTGTCAGACAGGTTTAACAGCAAATTAATATTCTAAAGATGCCATTAAGCCATGTCTCCCATATAACATAGAACATATAACATATTATTATTATACGCATATAACAACCTCCTGTACCTTCTACCAGATAGTTTCCATGGGACAATGACCTGGTTTCTGTGGTATGTTTTCATTAAACCTGGATATTACACTTAACAATAATATCCTCTGAAGTGTTTATCAGCAGATACTTTAAATGACTAAATTTGCTAAGCTACAAAATGAAATGCTTAAATGAAATGGAAATTATTTTTTATTGCTTTCATTCATGAATAATTTGTCTGAAAAGTCATTTCAATCTTTAATAGAACAACTATGTCTCATACACTGTTACTTGAACTATAATAATATTACAAACCTCACGTAAGAGGCAAATATATGAGTCATGTGTGCAGTGTATATGACATACATATGACACGATAATAAATTAAAGGAAAAGGAACTAATCTGAGATGAGATGGAGATTAGTTAAAATCTGTTTTTTGGCATATGTTCCATTCATTTATAAAACTACACAACTGTGGAGAATTAAATTGCTTGGCTTGTTTAATACTTCCAGCTTATTCAAGAAAACATATTTTTTGTTTGGACATTTTCTTTCAAAGAGCTTCTTATTCCATTCATTTCCTCTATGACTGTCTTTTGAACAAAGCACAGAATCTGTACTGCACCTAAACACTGCCAACTAAGCATGAAACATCTTAATAGTTTCAAATACCTTGAATGTGATTCATAATTCAGTCCTGCAGTTCATTCACAAAAAAAGGAGGCTTCAAACATTGGGAGAAACAGAGACCAGCTGTGCAAACACAATGAGTTAAAAAGCATGTTGTAAACACTCCTCACAGCCTGCAATGTGGTGACTAATTTTGAAGACATGATTTTAAAGAATTATCATGCCATGAGGCGTGTGTTTAAAAATATTCTGTGTTCCATTCAGTTGCATTTACATTAACTGGGGGAGATGTGGTACAGGCAGAAAAGAAAGTATCATTTATTCGTTTTTTTGTCATTGTCAAATTAGAGGAAAGAAATATGGTTTCGTTTGTTTTTTTGCTCAATTTTTTTTTAGCTTTATGTTTATTTAGCTCTTCTAGTTCAGCTTTTGCAGTTGTTTCTGGAATAGCCAATTGGTTTTGTTTGGTTGAAACTTAACTGAAAATAATCTTTTGAGGTGTTACAATGTTGAATCCTTGGCAGCAGAATGAAGTCCAAAGAAAACATGCAAACGTCTTGGCTCAAGATCCACATTTGCCTAGACATGCAGAGGTAAAAAGATATTGTTCCTGAAAGGCCTAAAAGAAAAGAAGACAATCCAGTCTTCTTTGTGGAACAGGGAGATACTTGTTTTTTTAATGTGCGCACTAGCAATGGGTGTAGGTGCAAGCAGTCAACTTAAGCATGCTTCTATACTGTCTATGCTATTCTTGGAACCCATCTGCTATACTGTAAAGACAAAATTGGGGCAATAACTTCAAAAAGAGGGAAAAAGCTCTGGAACGGGAAACTTATTGAAAAAAAGGAACAAATTAGTGAAACCTACTGTACAAATTAAAGATTGACATTCAAATTGACATTCATGAAAGAGTGAGTAAAGAGTACAACGTCTATAAGATGTTGTGTCTCAGCTCCAAAACCAACCCTGTACAATTGCATTACTTTGTAATATATAAATGGCTTGTATAAACGCTTTGCAGCTGTTGATCAATGTCTGTCTATGTGTGCATGCTCCAGCTGGGAGATAGTGGAGCTGTTGTACTTTGTGTTACAGGGAATGCTGTAGGTCTGCTTCTGCTCAGCTGGAATCAGGGTGGGCCCTGCAGTCATACTAGCACTCACTGTTACCATAACTCATATATAATTTCTCGGATATTTAAACCAAAGGGAAACAACTCTGCCGTCCTAACAATATTATATGCTAGCTCTGTAATTATTTTTTTGCCTGATTGTTTTCCTTTTAGGGCGGCAGAGTGAAATGGTGGTTAGCGTTGCTGCCTCGTAGCTTTTGGGTTCAATACCAGCCTCAGGCATCTGTCTGTGTGGACTTTGCATGTTCTCCCTGTGTTTTTGCTGGGTGTTCCAGTTTCCTCCCAACTCCCAAAGCCTGCTGGTTAGGTTTGATTGGCAGTTATTCTAAATTTCTTTTTCTCTATGACTGGGCAATGGACTGGCAAACCATCCAATATGAGAGTATTTTTGTGCTCTCAGTCCTACCTTGCTTCTTGCGTATAAAGTTTAAGCTGCAGCTTGATACAGTGTGTACCAGAAAGTGTGTAACTTTCTGACAATGGGTGGAAGTTTTTTTTCTTTTATTTATTAAGAGATGTCCAGTTTAAGCCGGTCATAAACATATTGTGGCATACCCTGGGGCAGTAACAGCACTGTCATACACTATTAGACCTGCTCTTTTTAAAATATTTCCACCCTGATGCATCTGTCATACAGCCTTTTATATTCCCCTACTAGTGTGTACTGTACTATGCTGTGCCAGGTTTTAGTGCAGTAAGTTACAGAAGTGACATTAACTTCTTGAACTTGAATAAAGAATTCTAGCGCATCAGAAGCCATGGTCTTTTGGCGCAGTGGAATTTGCCAGTCTAGAGAGTGACACTGTGATCACTCGCAAGTGAATACGATTGAATCTCACCAGGAGTACAACAGAGCTACAGTACATGCAATACATACTGTATGTAGCCCATATAGTATGTACTGTATATACAGGTAAATGTCATATAGTGACATAAAATATTTTTAAGGATGACATTCTTGACTTTGATTATTTTCATAAAATAATAAGAATTAAACACTTTTCTGTTTGTTTTAAATGGTACAAATCGGTGTGTAACACGATCCAGACACATATTTGTTCAGACTCATAGCCTTATCTTGCCTTAGCCGGATTTCAGGAACACTTTGTACAATATTCTCAGAAAAATGTCTCCTTGGTTCTGAGGAACTACTGTATGTTGTTGAATGCAAAATCTGTCCTTTATGAATCCCATTGCATTCCTGACAATCTGCACTGGCAACGTTCTCAGCACGTTAGCAGGATAGCAAAATATGAGGCTGCACATATTGCTCTGTTTGTTACACTTCAAGTCTTTTTACGGTATTCACATAAAGTGTGCAAATGACATTTTTTAACAGAAGTGTAACTGATGGGGACAGTACTATGGTGCAGTGGTATTAGCATTGCTGCCTTGAAGCATTGAGCACCTATATTCACCTAGGTGTGAGTGTTTTTGTGTTTGTGTCCCTGTCTGCCCTGCGGTGAACTGGCGTCCTGTCCAGGATGTACCCTGCCTTGTGCCTGTATCTTGCCTGGATAGACTCCGCCCCCCCCCCCCTCCCACCATCCTGCATTGGATGAAGCAGTTAGAAATTGGATGAATGAATCTAATTAGTGGGTCAGCAAGATAAAACTCTGACCTTCTTTAAAGTAGTTTTGAAATTGTAAAATCGTATGTTACATTTTTCACATTGCAAGAAGGTCCTGGTGTTGTGCTTTAGTGATCCCAGAAAGTCTCAGATTTCTAGGCTCTGGAGTTGAGCTCCAGAGAGCTCTGACACAAATTAAGTGCAGGAAGTCTCTCATACTGATGAGATCAGGCTCATCAACTGATGTCAGTTTGGGAAATTCCAGTCACAGTTGGCCCAGACTCAAACAGGCAATCCTGGATAATGTGGCTCCTGGAAAAGGATTTTGAAATTCCCAGTAAATCTAAAAAATAATATTCTGTAGGAATTTTACCTGTAATTATTGTTATATCCTTCACAAGGAACATGAAGATGATCAAAGGGCGTTCCCTCTCTTCTTGTCTGACACTTTTAGTTTGTTCTTGTCCTTTTGCTTGAGGTCATTGTCCTGCTGAAAGGTGAATTTTCAACCCAGTTTAAGAAACTTGAGTGACTCTAGCAGGCTTTCCTATAGGATACCTACTGTACAGTATACAGGTACTTGTACTTTGCACCATTTTCCCCTCAGTCCTGACACATATTCCCTGCTGATGGGAAGACTCTCCATAACATGCTGCCACCATTACACTTGACAGTTGGTTTGAGCTAGACATAATGCATTTCAGCTAGACTATAAAGCTCAATTATTGTTATTAGCTCAATTATTATATTCTTCTACATGTCTGCAATATATTTCATTTGAATTCCATTTGAACTTTGCAAACAAATGGCCATCAAATGACCATTATGGATTATGCAGAAACCCCATTGCTACAGTATATGTTAAATGCATAGGCGACTGACTATGTGTGGGATAATTATAACAGCAACTTGTGAGGTGCAAATCAAAAGCAGATTTGGTTGTTCATGAAACCTTTCATGTTTGATTCAGTTGTGATTTCATTGCAGTTGCGGTTCCAAGACCGAGGTGGTTTGAGTTGTTGAGAACAAAATGGTGGTGAGGTAGCAGCTTTCGGTTTATGCAAGAATGTCAATGTACAGTATGATACACTAATTGTGTGCTAGGTACAATGATATATCCTGTATTTCAAGTTCATTGGCCAGTTTTTAAACAAAATGAGTTAGTGTTATGTGCTGTGTAACAGCTTTTCTGTCCTCATGTACTAGACTAATATGGAGATGTAATGATTATTAATAGCTGACATTTACAAAGCAATTGATCCCAAAGATATTCAGAGAGTCCCATTTCATTCACCACTGAGGTGCAGCGTCCAGCCTGGGTTCTCTATCAGTTACAGAAGTGAGAAAGTGAGAAATTTCTTCAAATCTTCAATTAAGGCCAGATTTTCATGCCTTGAGTGGAATTTAGTGAGGCTTCTCAGCTTAACACTCTTACCCTTACAGACAGTGTCATGGGATTTTTATTAACTAGCTCAGGACTTTCAACTGAAGGACAGCAATTCATGCAGCCCAGAGTGTCCCCCATTGCCATATCGGGGCATTGGTTTTTGAAATATGGATCCAGTGGTAATAGTGCCACCAAATGGTCTACCAACAACATCTACAGAAGCACTCTTGCGTTCCAGTTCACACCTGGCTAAACTGTGCCTAGTTTCTGAAAGCAGATTAGAAACAATCCTTACAACCACTATGTTTCCACTTCCTGGAAGCCTAAAAGATCCTTACAATCTCAACAGGCTTTGACTACTTGGAAGGCTAATAACCCAATAAAAGAGCTCAGATACTGTTAATCTCCTCCCCGGGTGTTTTCCAGGATACAACTGCAAAGTAAACAAGTACATACAAGTACATACAGTACAGTTTAGACCCCCCCTAAATCCCATTCAAGGAAAAAAGTAAGTGTTTGAAAAAGGTTCATATCAATCCCCGAAAAAAAATCTCTTTACATACGATTGCACAAAAAACATTTTGAGAACTTGAGGAAACTGCACTAGATTAATTTTTTGCAAAACCGCAGAGATGGACAAAATATAGATTTAGAAGACATAAAACATGTTTTCTACAGAAAAACAGGAAAATGGACGTGGGCAAATTAAAATAAAAGATGTATCACTCAAAACTCCTTAATGTCATTTTTTAAATTAAAGAAACACAACCTGCAAAAGAGGAATGATTACACAGTAGTCCCATTAATATTTCAAAAGTCAGAAAGATCATTATTCTCAATAGTGTTGAACCCGTGCTTTTTGTTGGAGGATTCTTGAGCCTTCATGCTTTCATGAGGGGATTTTGAAAGTATGTCATCCTGATATCATCACCGTAATTATGAGTACTTTGGTATTGGGTTTACTGTTTTTGTGCACTATGACTGAATATCATTGGCAAGCACTGGCATGCTATTATTGTGTGAAGTTCAAAAACCTTTTAACCGTTGTTAAAGCATGTCTGTCAATATTGTGAAACACGCTACTCATACACTACTCAGTATACAGCATGTTCCTAATATTGTGTCTTCTAATGGAATATTCCCAGGGTTCCCTACCACTGATGTGAGGGTTCAAAAAGTGTTTTTTTGTCTTTTTAAATTATCATCAGCTGAAGGCTATGAAGAAGAGATCAACTGGTCCATTTAAACCTTAGGTTGCTAAATTTAACACTTCTCCTAGGAAGAGAGCTATACAAGAAATAGAATACTTTGTGATTCTGGACCCTCCAGGACTGGAGTGGTCTGTTCCAATAATATAATGCTTGATTCCACACATTAAGGGCTAGACTGCTTGATAGAAACAAGGTAATCTTTTGGCCTCTCAAATCACTGGAGTTAAGCAAAATGTAATATCAAGGAGGGTAAGGTTAATTAAAAACAAAGAAACATACACATTTCCCTATTAGCAGAACAATGAGTACAGCTAATGTACAATAGGAAGGGTAGAAGATTAGGCAAGGGCTAATTGTCCTGTGAAACCTTATCTTAATTCAAGTTTATGAAAATCCTACAAAGTATAAAATCTTCTTTCTACACTGAATAAACACTTCTAAAACTACTGCCATTAGTTTTTAGGAACAACTATTATCCAGCATCTGAGTGAGAATATCTATCCAATACATCTATCTAACCACTTCTTCCAATTCAGAGTCACAGGGAGTTGGAGACTATTTTGGCAATCAACAGGCACAAGGCAGGGTACACCCTGGACAGGTCACTAGCCCATCACAGACTACGTAAGCACGTCTTATAGAAAACTTGCTTAAGAATAATGTGATCCATTTGGATCAAGATCTTGTTCAAGATCAAGATCAGAAGTGGGTTCTGGACAGTTGTGGCTAGGGATTACTCATCAATTGCTATAATGAAAACAAAAAATTCAAAGGGGATTTTCTGATATGCAGACAATATGAACTAATAAGTGCAGAATGATACAGTAAATTACTTCAAACTACTGTAATAAAAAAGTTGGCATGTATTCCTGTATGTATAAGCATAGGTAGTTTATAAATACAAGGACAGATGTGGGGTGGTATGCACAGTACAAATACCATTAAAATATAAGCATTATATAACAGTAAAAAAGTAACTTAATTCAAATACATACATGTGAAAAACTGTCACTGCTCCTCAACTCCAGTGAACTCTTTTTAACTCGGTTAAAAACTGTTTCTCATTTGTATACTCACAGGGCAGAGCTTTTACTGCTTTGAGGGGAACACAGACAGATTAACAGATGTTTTTCAGTTTAGTTTAAAATCTGTGCTTGATGAAGATTAGATCACTCACTGCAGCGGTGAAGGGGAGTGGAAGAGCAAACGAACTGAAACTGAAATTAGTCAGTGCGCTACTTAACCAAGCTGGCTCCAAAATCCAGCGCGCTGCACAGCCCCGCAGCACGCGACTCCTGTGTGTCCGTGACTACGCCGTTAGTCATAACTGGCCCCCGGAGGCCATGGTTAGTGAATGAGCTGAGTAAGAGGGTGACTCAGCGGTACGACTGTCACTGGGTAAACAGCGTGGATGTCAAGACGTTCTTCATCACCACCCACCAGCTTCATTTCACTCCCACATGCGATTCGCCCACTGATTCCTCCTACTCCAGCCCACTGGCAGTGAGCAGCACTGGCACTGCCTGCCAGGATGTGGGAAAATCATGCACTGCGTTACTGATGCACAGCAGCCATGTGTGTAATATTAGTAGGAAAGGAAAAACTGTACATTCTAAAATCAAGAGCACAATTTTCAAAAAAGTAATTTAAAAAGATGTATGAGGGAATTCAGTACATATTCACGATGCTTACTTCATCCCTTTGTCTTCGGAAGTGTGTTGGATAAATCTTTTTACTAAAATATCTTATCTGATTTTAACAATATAGTGTGTTGTATTAATATCTAGTTATATAATTCAAAACAGCAGTTTGCATTCCAGATTTCTAGTTTATGATTTCAGTCAAGCAGATGTTGAAAGATGAATGAGACAAAGCCTATGAGCTTATGAGGCATAGAGTGGGACAGTAGGGAGATAGGGAATTGATGGAGAGTGAATATCAACAGTTTAAAAAGATTTTGCTTGAAGCCCAGAATAAATGTAGTCTAAGGTTGAGTAAATTAAATGGTAAAGAGCAGTATCCAAAATAGTTAAACAAATCAATTAGAATAATAGGGAAAACACTTCATAAAATGATTAACACAGAATGGGATCCAGTTAAAGAAACAATGAATGGCAAGCAGAGCTACAAAGGTTATTAAATAGTCCAAGTGTGAGGTGTGGTGTTCATTTAACAGAAGTTTGGGAGGAGGTCAAATTCTGATGTTGCACTTTCAATCCTCTATGTTTAAATACTCCAAGCTGCTCACCACTTGCTGCATAACAGCTGCACACTTCTTTTCACTAAGCGGTTTCGATAGAGTCAGACATCTCTTGCACTTGGCATTACTGAGACCGTAGTTTTATTATCTTCGCCTCCTACAAGCCAGGACCGGAGTCAGTTTCATACCTCTTCTTCAACAAGAAGCTCTTTAGCCTGGCATTCTACACAGAAGACAACCGGTTCTGCTCCTGCCATGCTATCGGCTTTCAATTCTTTCAATTTTCCTGATATTGTCTCTCTGAAACTCTGAATAACTGAGGCCACTTTGTCTTTTTTTCCCCCTCTCCTACTCTCCTCTGTCCCTGCCCCCATTTTTTTTCTCTGTAACTGACCAAGTGTCCAAAACACTGTGCCTATGTCTTGAGTTTATACTGTTTTGTCTCTCCACTTTTCCCATCAGTGTTCCATCCTCTGTTTCACTGTCCCAATAAGGTTCCCCACCCAGGTGCTGAGGCCCACAGATGTGTGCATACAGCATCAGTCTGCACTGGGTCCAGGCTTACTCATTCATAGCCCTTCCCGTCCCTGGCATCTGTGTCCTGGTTGCATCCCCAGCGGTAACAGAGACAAGTTTTCCACCACCCTTCAGACCATGTCCAACTTTCTCCTCCCAAAGCTGCCACCCATGAATATACAGTAGGTGCTATTTCTTCTTTTGAGATTCTAATTGGACTATGTCCTTATTTCATTCATTTCTAGCAAACTTCAGTAAGGTACCTCTCTAGCCATGCCTTCCTACTTCTGAATCACCACAATGTCTTCCACTGTCCACCAAAGTGTTCCAATCCCAAGCTAGACACTGCTTGTACTAGTGGTGGCGTGTGTTAGCCGATTTGCATTCCCACTCACATCACACGTGCTTCTCACTTCATTCTCTACCAGGGTTCCTCCAAAACTCTGCGTATCTGAATCTACTCGATCAAGCAAACACAGGCTTGCATCTTATCGCACTTCTCATTCACTCTACTCTATGTGCATGTTCTCCATGGTTCCTGCCATTTCATCAGCCAGGCAAGTTAAATTAATAAAGAGCAGCCACACATTTAAAAATCCCCCGGCTGCAGACCAGTCTGCGTGCATCTTTTCTAGCACTTCTCCCTCCACCCCTCCACCCGTGAGGACGAGGTGGGGCCGCCTGTGTGATCGCTCCATCTCCCTCGAAATCAGGGAGCCAATCATCATTCTAATCGACTTCCAAATGAGGTACCACACTAACAGTATGTCCCTAGACACCACTGGATCAATGCTCTGACATTGAGATACCTGTGGTAATGCACTCTGCCATCTACTTTTGGAAACTTGCCGTAGTGAGACCCTGAATCTCAGAAACACTGTCCTACTTTGGCTTCCTGATCAACACCTGCAGTTCCATCCCAGCCTGGCAGTCCTACCGCAGCAGTGCACGGCACCCAGCTGCGCTGTAACATCGTAGAGTTCTTAGAACAGACAGCAACAATGGACAGAACTTGTAATAAAGTGTATGTGGATTTGTTGAATAAAATATTTTGAAATTTGAATAAAATCGAGATGATCAGGCAAAAACCTGGTAGACAATACAATAATTAATATAGACGAGTGCATAATATTACATACAGGTAGCAAAACAGATAAAATAGGCAGATTAAAGATATAAACTGACTTTGATGGAGACAGTGTTGGACAGACGTCTAGACAATGTGGAGACGTTAGAAAAAGGTACACAAACTATTAGGATAGATACAATGCTAAAACAAACATATCATGTTCACAGGAGAACTTTTAAGAAGCCCAAATCATAATTGCTTGCATAAAAACCAGTTGCCCTGTGATGCAACTGAAGCTAAAAGAAATATACAGTAAAAACATTTCCTTTCCTTAACCAGTGCAGAATGATTTTGACACACCTGTTTAGCTTCTAAAGATTATTTTTCTTATTGTGTTTCATTCTGACCATTAAAGATTGTTTGTAAATCTAGAACTGTGTCATCCAAAGCATGTTTATCAAGGGGAAAAATAACTATTAATAGTATTGTATTCAGAAATGCTATGAGCCTAAACCTGATAGATATGGTGAAACCTCTTGGCACAAAGAGCAACACAATGCTCCTGTATTGTGCAGCGGCACTTTGCAGTACAAACTCGCACTTACTCATGAACTTTAATAAGTAGCATGTGTTCTGCAGTGGATCTGTATTTGGTTAATGCTAACCTTTAATTAGGAGCTGTTGGATTGGTGTACACCAGACATTGGGATGTTATTAGTGCGAACTGAATGCTATGTGTGTTAGCCCATAACAGATCAAAACAAACCTAGTGTGCTCTGACAGGACTGAACCCCGCTGAGACTTCATGCAGGATATGGACTTCACTTGCAAAAGAAAATTGTAATCCACAAGCTCTTACCAGATGTTGTAGTCAGATGCTGAGCTTCATTATAGTAGGTATATACTATACGTAGGTGGTCACCTGTAGCATGCACTAAGTGTATCTTTTTTAAATTATTTTTTTTATCTTTATTTTCTTTTGCTCATTGTGTTCAGTAATGTCCACAGTACTAGTAGATTTAGACAAATCACACATTTAAATCCATTCACATTGGGCTGATGTCCTTAGGATTTAGTCTGGTCTTGATATGTTGGAGCTCATTATCAGCTTATTTATTAAAATTAAAGGCAAACCTAAAGACCTAGGGTGTAAGAGTGTAGTGGTCCTGTCTGGCATCTGTTGAGTTGCAGATGGCACATTAGGTCAGTCAGTGGATTACAGCCATACCTGGTGACCAGGGACCAGGGACTGGGGAAAAGATGCAGCAAAGCTTCTCTGCTTAGGCCTGGTAGTGAGAAGGGAGACCAACCCTTATAGTAATAGAAATTACTAAGAAATAAGTGTACGATTTAACACAACCAATTAAATATTGAATACTGTACATGCCTTTGGAAGGTGAGAAGAATTTAGAGCTTTCAGTGAAAACCCATGGAAAAATATAGATTCCACACTGGAAGACAACAAATTCTACGTGCTTATTAATCTTGCATGTAGATCATGTTGAAACATTTATGCGGTGAAATGTCTGCTGCAAAACCTGTATTTATAAGCTTGTACATCCAATTACATTATTTATTACGGAAACTAGTGAGCAGGAAGGGCCGCATCACATGGCAATTTGTAGGAACTTGAATGTGAGTTGTGTCGACATGGCTTCAACTTTCATGAAGTTCACAATTAATCATTTGAAATTTGTATTTTTTTTCTATGATGTCAATTAATTTATTTTGTTACTGAGATTTAATAACCAACCTGAGAAATTGGGACTGCAGTTCCCCTTTAAATCACACGTCTTCTACACTTTAGTTAAGATTTGACCAAACTACTAAAACATCTTTGTGCCTCGTCTTCAAGGCTCCTTTTCAGTAAAGATGGCAGTGCCTGACCTATCTTAATTTATGTGTTACCTTTATTCTCTACACAGTACCACAGGGAAGTTATTGTAATAGCACTTTTGATTTTAGCAAACATTTGCAACATATTTTCAGACATTTTCCTATTCTTATTGTTCTCTAGAGGCACACAATTTGAAATGTTATTTCTTTTTGACATGGGGGTGTTTCTTTGCTTGCACCTGCAAATAAGAAAAGGAAAATATAAGAAACAAAGCCACACAGAATGATGTGAACGAACTTGTTATGAGCAACTACAAATCTGCAATGGTGTCTGATCTCTGATGAGGCTTAGCGCTTTCCTCTAGTGACTCTACCTAAGCTTTACCCTAATGTTTCTAAGCAGTTTACTTCCCTTGCATGATCCCTAAATTAGGTTTTAATAAGCCTCACTAAGTATATATAACTTAGTATACAATGCAACCATCCACAGGAAAACATAAGTTATACCTGTAGTAAACCCAATTAAGTAGGAAAATGTAGGTGATCCCAATGATCCTATTAAGTTATTGTATGGTATTAAAAACTGTATTATTCATTTTGCAGCACTAAATGGTGATCAAATGGATTTGACATCACAATGCAGAAGAGGAAATGTTTTCTTGGTTGTCATTTGGGATGACAAAAAAGATGCATCTTAGACATCAGGGATGTCATCAGTCATGGAGGGGTGAAAAATGACTGCCACCAGCCTTTGTCAATGTCTGAGAATGAAATACAGCATCTCAGCAAGACAGGAAGATAGCAGGTTTATCAAAAAAACAGAGAAATGTCTGTGAAAGATTTAACTCCGTCCTTGAGAACTGAAAACAGCCTCATTGTGTCCCTAGACAATTAAATAAGGCTGTACAGAACTTATAATGCTGGTCGGCTTTTGGGAAAGGATCCTCACATCAATCCTAAAAACAGGAGGAAGCATTTACCTTTGTGAAATAACACAAGGACAAGCTATTTTTTTCCCTTTTTTACACTGTAAAATGCTCTGTGGTTTGACATAAGGATGCATATTGTCAGAGGATCAGACAGTAAAATGTATGACTGTAGGTGACAAGCAATTCCCCACCGGCCTGGGAGCAGCCCTGTAGAGTAAGGAACAAAGAGTAGCAAGGTGGGCAAAACATGTCAGGAAGTATATTTCATCCTTTTCATCAAGTGCTAAAGTGAACTCCTCTGCCATCGAATACAGTTTGCTTGAATTGCCAAATGTGCATACGCTACTTTCAAAACACAGCGGATTCTCTTCTCTTATGTTCAGGGATGTTATATACACAGCTACAATTTCAATGTGACAGACGTATACAGTGGAAATGAAATAGAATAAAGAAGTACTGTAAACTATGTCATTGATCACTTCACTCATAAACTTTAAGACCACTAATATACCTCCTCACTTCATTTTGGCAAGTAATGAATATAATTAATCCAAGATGTATTTCTCACAGTTTGCGCATTTTGAAATGTATCAATAAAACTTACGAATGTCATGATGATTAAAACCACTGATTGTAATTCTAGTCTACTAGAATTGCCTACAATCGTGAAATGGTAAGAACAGGCTACAATAGACTGCATAGGAGTTTACACAATAATCAAACATAAGACTGAACATTGAAGATCCCTCCTAAATACATTATGCATTCCATTAAAATAGAGATTACTGGGAAATTCTAGTTAACAGGAAACAAAAGCATTACAAATAAAATAACAAAAATTCAATTTTCCCTTTGCCAGGTTTATACAGAATCTGACAAAATGCACCATTATAAACATTATGGATGTGAACTATATACTACTAAAAACATAAAAATTGTACTATTAATACAAATTTAATGTAATTCTCTGCTTACTGACATTTTCATTTATGAAAATGTTTTTTAAACCATTTTTGTTTTTATACTGTTTATTATATTGGGAGATTGACATTGTACCACTCTAAAAAGTGTTAACTATAAAAACTATCAAGTTGAACTTATACTATAACTGAAACTAATTTACTTTTCTGCTCTGAAACAATAAAACAGTCAACTATTCAACATGTTGTTAACATACAGTTTCACAAAAACCTCTAAGTAACAAAACTATAGTACAGAGTACATAGAGATCTACCTATTCAACCAGTGCTTGGGATACTGCGGGAAATCGCAGAGCTCGTACTGATAAGAATCGCATAATACCAAAAGCTTTATTCAAAAATGGTGAAATACCTTGAACAACTGCCAGGTGATGCACCACTGATTTCAAAGGTTTAAATTCAATACAGCAAGGGTTAGGGTTAGAGAGTGAGACAAAATGGTCCTTTAGAAACATTATATACTGTATGTGAATTAGGACATAATAAGAATACAAATTTCATGGTATTTTTCTGCATTTTGACATTTATAACACTCCAGGTACTAAAACTATGAATTCAGTATTTACAAAGCACTGTAAGCAACATTAATTTTCCATTTTCAATGTACTTTCAACAAATTATTCTCTAACTCCCATGCAGTTCTATACACTGTTACTGATGCACTACTGATTTGAAAGCTTAAAAATGTATACAGCTAGGGTTAGGGTTAGAGAGTGAGACAAAATGGTCCTTTAGAAACATTATAGATGTGAATCAGGACCTACAAAGAATACAGATTTCTTGGTATTTTACTGCTTTTTAACATTTTAATTTTTTAAGCTTTTTAGTGTTTATTGTATTGGGCAGTAGACGATGTGCTTCTCTAAAAAGTGTAAAATAAAAATTAACAACATGAGCCCATTCTACATCTAGAACTCTTTAAATTTGTCCCTCTGAAGCACAATGGTGGACTTGTTTCAATCAAATTTTGCTGTATCTTCTAACCCTAACCCTTGCTGCAGCATTTCTCAATGCCATCTAATCTGTAAATATTCTTTACGTTGTTAAAATACAGTTTCAAAACAGAACATTTTAAACTCCAGGTGGTAAAACTCTTAATTCAGCATTTACAAAGCACTGTAAACAACATTAATTTTCCATTTTCAATGTACTTTCAACAAATTATTCTTTAACTCACATGCAGTTCTATACACTGTTACTGATGCACTACTGATTTGAAAGCTTTAAAATGTATGCAGCTAGGGTTAGGGTTAGAGAGTGAGACAAAATGGTCCTTTAGAAACATTATATATGTGAATTAGGACCTACTAAGAATACAGATTTCATGGTATTTTTCTTCATTTTGACATTTTAATTTTTTAAGCTTTTTAGTGTTTATTGTATTGGGCGGTAGACGAACTGCCTCTCTAAAAAGTGTAAAATAAAAATTAACAAAATTAGCCCATTCTACATCTAAAATTCTTTACATTTGTCCCTCTGAAGCACAATGGCGGACTTCTTTCAATCAAATTTTGCTGTATCTTCTAACCCTAACCCTTGCTGCAGCATTTCGTAATGCCATCTAACCTATAAATATTCTTTAAGTTGTTAATAACATAAGCCCATTCTAAATTTAAAACTCATAAAATTTGTCCCTATGAAGCACAATGGCCATCATGTTTCAATCAAATTCTGTTGTATCTTCTAACACTAACCCTTTCTGCAGCATTTTTCAATGCCATCTAATTTATCAATATTTTTTACGATGTTAAAATACAGTTTCAAAAGAGAACATTTTCAAACTCCAGGTGGTAAAACTCTTAATTCAGCATTTACAAAGCACTGTAAACAACATTAATTTTCCATTCTCGGGATACTTTCAACAAATCATTCTCTAACTCCCATGCAGTTCTATACACTGTTACTGATGCACTACTGATTTGAAAGCTTTAAAATGTATGCAGCTAGGGTTAGGGTTAGAGAGTGAGACAAAATGGTCCTTTAGAAACATTATATATGTGAATTAGGACCTACTAAGAATACAGATTTCATGGTATTTTTCTTCATTTTGACATTTTAATTTTTTAAGCTTTTTAGTGTTTATTGTATTGGGCAGTAGACGATGTGCCTCTCTAAAAAATGTAAAATAAAAATTAACAAAATTAGCCCATTCTACATCTAAAACTCTTTACATTTGTCCTTCTGAAGCACAA
Organism: Atractosteus spatula; assembly: GCF_055471065.1. Lineage (NCBI taxonomy): Eukaryota > Metazoa > Chordata > Actinopteri > Semionotiformes > Lepisosteidae > Atractosteus > Atractosteus spatula. The sequence goes on along the minus strand of NC_142713.1, from coordinate 29,580,001 downwards.
TGGTGGACTTTTTTCAATCAAATTTTGCTGTATCTTCTAACCCTAACTCTTTCTGCACCATTTTTCGAAGTTCACTATTAATTCTTAGTCGGTGAATGAAATGTTCTTTAAACCCATCTTACATCCTTAGAACCTGAAGTTTTGCTGACATGAGCAGATGTTTTCTGTTTCTGGACTTCCTCATTACTTGAACTCCCTCTTCATAATTATTGTGACTCCTGAATTGTTAAGGATAGTCAAGTTTTTGGCCATATGAAAATAGTTACAAACGGATTTGTTCCACTTTATACAGTAGATACAGTTCATTTTACAGTATGTATAATGGGATAGGAACAGTAAATTCTCAGGTTCCATATTAACCCAATACCAATTTCCAATGTTTCTGTTTGCATTGTGAGAACAATTATAGACAGGCACCTTATACACTGTATTTTACTGAGAACCAGCAGTCCGTGAGTACTAGCTGAGGAGGAATGAACACAAGTTTAAGGAAATCATTATGAACTCACCAACAAATATCTATAGTACAACTATAGTTATTTGTGTCTACTTAAGCAGTTGGGACACTGGACAACACAGCACAGATATGACATCTGTTATACATTTGCGTAATTTCAATCACAACACACTTGATTATGAAGATTACAAAACTCCATTTTCCAAAAAATAGTCTGAACATTCTAATAACATAACCCATTATTTTAAGTGGGTAACTGAAAGAAAAGTGCAAATATCATCTTCAGTGCCTATTAAAGCCAAAACAAGTCTCATGAAGCAGAACATTGTCTGTGAGTGACATCAGAAGTGTCTCTTCAAGAACACAATTAGCACTTTTCAAGGATGACAAAATTGACCATTTTTGTAAGGTAATTTTTATTACCTTTTTTTACCTCTCATTTGTATTTCCCACAAATACTGTATGTCATTTGTCTTCAATTATATCAGTGGGATCTGAAAGGTTGTGATATAGACATGCTTTTCATAAATCAGAGAAAATGTAAGAGCTCTATTTTAATACTGATATTTTTAAGGAAACAGTGGAATTATGCTTAGAATTAAGTCTGTGCTCCAAGGTCTGCTATTCAGTACCTCATGTGGGAAGTGCTCTTGAACCCATCAAAGGCATTGTCTTATTTGGTCTCTTCTAAGGACGTGCAGAAATGTGACTTCCTGACAATCAATTGGAGATGGAGGTTAAATATTTACTTAATTGTTTGGGAAATGACTCCTTGTGTATCCTATTTTTGCAACGGTTGAGGTACACAGCTTCCACTTATCAAGACATGTCAGCACGGTATCTGCTCATTGTTACTGTCAATATTTTTGTTTCTCCATGTGAATAGTGTTGTTTTACTAGGTTTTTGCCAGTCTAACTAAATCCCACATTTCAAAATTATCTCATCAAATGCCTCAAGTCAAAACAAATGACTGCCATTTGTTATCCTCAGTGAGCTGTATGGAGTGAAAGATTTCAAGTCCACGATTTTCCAGTTTCTTACGTAATGTCGTTTATTCCATCTGCTTCTTTCTGCTATTAAATTTTCCACTTGTTTTATGGCCTGTTTGTATTAATTGTAATCCTGCTATGTCTGTTTAATAATGTTGTTTGAAATTCATTTAATTAATGGGCAACAGTTTGTATATTCTTTATCAAACATGGGATATTTCACAAACTAATGCATAAGTAATGTATTTTTTTATTCTAAACCCAATAAATGTCTTTGTATTGATACTTTTGTAAAAATTACAGTATATAGAGCCCTGTTGTTTTGTTACATGCACAAAATAGTCAACTAAATGTTTAGTTTTTCTCTAATAGATCCCATCTGTGCCCCTGGTGCTAAAATTAGCATTTTAACAAATTTAAGCCATTACAGATTTGTGTCTGTGTCTTTTCCGTCTTTATTTAAAGCATTTCTATCAACGGCTAACATATAAACCCCAGCTGCTTATTTTAATATGGCAGGGATCTGTTGCTATGATTTTGGAAAACATTTTCTCATTGTTTCTCTTATTGCCTGACAGTATTTGTCAAGGATTGGGGACCTTGTTCCACAACTGCAACTATTCCAAGCAATGTTGCTCCTCAAAATATTTCACGATGTTGATTACAAGGATTTAAAAAACAAACAAACAGAAATGCCGCACTAGTGGGCTTCAGAATACTGTGATGCCGCCTCACTTTCTCACTACCATATCTTCACAACACCTGTTTTATCTTTATTTTTTAATTGACAGGAAACAATTTCAAATGAAACCACAACAAAGGCAGGGAGAGATGATACTATTGTGGGAGGTGAGCAAATAATAAATTAACAGGAATATCAAACCTTTTTGCACCCTACTGTATGTAAAACCGTTCCTTTCTCTTTGCAACTTAATTTTTAAGTATTTATCATGTACCTTATTCCTAATTCCTGTTTACAGGATCTTCTTCACAATACACTTTTAGCTGCACAGTATTTAAATTATATTTAATCATTTTAATATTTTGTGCATGTGTTTTAAGGCTTTAGCAGAGGTATTTTTGTGGTATACCGTACTGTATGCATTTACAAAAACACATTATATTGTATTATCTCTTTTTTGTAATTGTAGTAAATGGAGGTGTGGTGGTTGGCATTGCTGTTACGTGTTGCTGGGGCCCTGGGTTCATTTCTGAACCTGGACTGATATCTGTGTGCAGTTTGTATTTTTTTCCTAGTGCTCGTGTGGGTTTCCTCCCACAGTCCAAAGACATGCTGGAAGGTTAATTGGCTTCTAGGAAAACTGGCCCTGGTATGATTGTGTGCATGTTTGTGTCTGCGTATGCTCTGCAATGACCTGGCATCACAACAGAGTATATCTTGCCTTGAGCCTGTTGCTTGCTGGAATAGCCTCCTGCTTTATTGTTTCCTGTTTTGCATAATTTATGCAAATAGTGAATGATTTTCTTTTCTAAAGGATGTTTTTTTGCAGATATCAGTGCCCTACAATAAATTACACACAGCATGATAAAATATTAAAATATGAGTTTAACTATTCTTTAACTTCCTTACTTTTTTTACCAAACAATATTCTAAACTTCTTTCTAATCTACTGTAAGTAATTTTGTTTCAGGTAAAGCATGGTCATGCTTTTAAAGTAGTCAGCTGAGATGTTTTCAGCATGATATAATACTTTTTTTCAAGACCTCAGAGGCTCACCCACCACAGTGACTGGATTGAAGCTTGGCTGTAAAATATTCTAGCGATTGTCATGCTGCATATTTCTGCATTGCACATGCTTAAACATAGCTTTCAAGCCATGTTTGCCTCTGGCAACTGCCAGCAGATTTTTCAGTCCAATATTACAGAACTTTTTTTGAAGCATTAGAAAACACAATAGGGATAAGTGCCCCAGCCCTTTTGGAAATGAAGACATGTGAGCCAGACATTGAAATATTTGGTGCTCTTTCTTTCTAGTTACCCAGTGGGCTTCACTTCCTTTCCGATGAAACATACAGGAAAAGTCTCATCAGTGATTTGGACACACACACTAGGGCACACTGCACAAAATAGTTTCAGAGCCTGGACTTTATATAGAGGATGTGGAGCATCCTGTTATTACCAAAACAGATGAACAAATTAAGATATGTCAGTTACTGCTTACATAGGCCTTTGCTTTATAAATTCAATTTGATTTTTTAAAGGAGTACTGATTATTTTTTGGTAAGGAGAAATGTACGCTTTGTTGCCATTATTTTCATGGAGAGCTCTATATAAAATAAAGATTGATTTTAAGTAAATAATTTCAATTAGCTCATTAAAATCTCAGGTGCAAAGAAAGTCAGAAAACATTTGCCCCCCCCCCCCCCTCCCACTCCCCAGCGCTGCAGGTCTGCACTCCTGCGTTAGGGCCTGAACAGGAGCAAAGGTTAGGACTGTTGGTAAGATTAAGGCCAGGGCTTAAGGGCTAAAGCTTGAATTGTAGGTAAGAATAGGGTTAGGCATGAAAATATGGTTAGGGCTGGAGCTAAGGCCATGAACACAGTTAGGGTCCAAGCAAACATTAGGATTAGAGTAAGAGTTAAGTTACAGTAGACTGATGCTGAGGCCTCAAATGCAAGCTTGTGTTAAGGCATCGATTCTGGTTTATGCATGAATCCTATTTTGCCATATTGTAATGTAGTGCCACTAACACCACTCAAATCTAGTCACATTTCTTCTTGATGGTCAGTCCATCTTCATGAATCTGGTGCTGCCAGAAAGTTACTGGGGGGAGAACAATGCTTCTCCCACATACTGTAGGACTTGGAACTGAAACAGTATAAATGGTGTAAGGAATGCAGTTAACCCCTTTTACCTTCAGAGTGAAATTGACTTTCTAGTGTCCTTTGCTTGAATCCAGAGTAGAAACATACTTACCACTTGCTAGCCTACAGTACCTAGCAGTTTGTCTGCTATTTAACAGAAACTCAATGATCTGAATCTGATTAGCGGTGCCCCATCCATTAACTGCTCTGACAGTACAAAACTTACAAAACTGCTTCAACTGCTGCAGATTTGTTGGCTGTCTTGCATGAACAGCCCGGTTCAGGTCTTGCCACAACATTTCTAAGGGCTGAGACCTGGACTAGGACTTGGCCCAAAACACAAACTTTCGTCCTTTTATTCCATTCTTTGTTAGATTTGTTGGAATGCCTAAAGTCATTGTCTTGCTGGAAAACCCTTTTTTTGGCTAAACTCATGGACAGAGGGGCCCAACGTTGTCTTCCAAAATATTTAAGTATGACTCTGAATTCATAGTTCCATCAGTGAAGGCAAGTCGTCTAGGTCAATGGGCAGAAAAGCAGCCCCAAACTATGACACTCCCTCCACCATGCTTGATAGTGGGGATAAGGTTATTTGGTGGTAGGTTTTTGCCAAACATGGCATTTTTTGTTGTGGCCAAAAAGATCAATTTTAGACTCATGCATCCAGAGAACATTCTTGCAAAAATCTACAGAATCATCCAGAAGGTTGTTTGCAAACAAGATCAGCAGCGATGTTCTTTTTTGAGAGCAAAGGTTTTCTCCTGGCTATCCTACCATGACTACATTCCTGGGCCTTTGGACATTCTGTATGATTTTTTATGTTGCTCTGTGGGATAATTTTGAAAAATGTCTGCATCTACTGTAGTCACCATGGTCAGATTTCTCAATTTCTAAGCTATTTGTCTTACAGTAGACTAATGAATTCCATACTATTATGCTATGGTTGTATAACCCTCTCCAGACTGATGAGCGCTTACAACCCTCTTTCTGATGTTGTCTAAGACCTCTTTAGATCATGGCATGGTGTATTACACAAATCTGTACGGGTAAGACCATTATTGACTAAGGTCACAAATCTTATGATTAGATCCTTTTTGGAACTAAAACCACAGGACTTTTCGACCTTGAAAAGGGTTCAATGAAGCGGCTGTTTTTGTTGCATTTATTTATTTTGTACATGAACCAGGGGGTGAAATTCCAGGCTTGCAATTTGACCCACATGTAAAACATATTGTAAAAGCATCATTCTTCCACTTCATAACTATTGCCTATGTTCACAGTCTCCTTTGCTCAAAGAACAGGTCTTCAAAGTACTGTACTTTTAGACTCTTTCTTTTATGTTTTAAGCAATAGAAAGTTGCATATTGTTAATTATTTTGTATTATGTACCTTTTTAGTGACATTTTTAAAGCAATTCTTTTGATTAAAAATGTCATCATCAAGAAATTTGCATAACTGCTTAACTGATTGAGCATTTTATAATCCATGAACATACAATTGACCCTTCCTCTTGACCAGAGAAGACATACCAATTTTTTTTCTTCCTGAATATTTTTTGTAGATCATCCATAGAAATATTTATTGTCTCAATCTATTCATTTGTACAGTATGTTTTACATTAAGTACAAAACACCTATTTCTAAAGGAGTATGAAGAACAGCTATTTTTCCCCAAATTTGAAGGGAGAACCACATTTGACTATTTGTGGTGCTCTTTGAAGTGCCTGTGCCTGGAAAAGAGAGTGAGACCACCTTTAACTAGGGAAGTATTCATTTTCCATGCAGGCTTTACCCCCGGCTGTTTTGGTCAATCGTGAAGAATTAGTGCATAGCTTTATGATGTGTGCTAGTACTAACGACAGAGTTTGAAAGAAGCCGGCATGACAAGTGACCAGCTGTCATGCTGTGGAGACTGTGATTGCTTTGATGAGGCCCAACCCCTACACAGAGATTTGGACAGGGTGAGAGGTCAGAAGCATTGAGGTGGGTCACTTTTCCCTTCTGGGGTGGCATGTTAATCAATATACCAGGAACAGAAAGAGGAAAAAAAAATAAAGAAAAGGTGGAATGTAAGTTACTGTGGCTTCTCTTGGTACTTATAATCATATCCAATTAAAAATTAACTGTCCAATTTTTAATGCATAACTTACTTTCATTCATTCTTAATCCCATCATGTCTTAGGAAAAAAAGTTTACTGTTAGCTACCTGTGGAGTTTTGAGACCTGTCACACTGCAGTACAGCCCATGACTAGAGATTGCTATTGTCCTGCCCAGGAATCGCCCCTGGAGGAGTCATTCAACTGTGTGGTATTGTGGTTTCTTACAAAGCTCCTCCAATACTCTGTGTTGCTGCTGCCCTAGAATTTGCAAAAAAAAAAACAGAAATGATCTTCACACTGCAAAATTATGTATTAGAAAATAACATTGTGTGAATGACATTCATCCTAACAAATAAATGATTAGGCGTTCTTCAAGAAACAGATGGCCAAGGTCCTTGGACACATCCACCCATTTTCTAACTGTTTTATGCAAGTCAGGGTCACAGCAGAGCTGGTAATCGTAATCTGGTAATGGTGTTAAGATGGTAATGGCAATCGGTAAGTGACAATCTCAAGGCACCCCGAACAGGGTGCCAATCCACCATCATCAGGCACACACAGACACAAACACACCATGGCTAACTTTCCCAACAGCTAATTAATCTGCTAGCATGTCTTTGGATTGTGTGAGGAAACTGGAGCACCCAGAGGAAACCCACATGAACACAGGGCAAACATACAAACTCCACACAGACAGCACCCCGGGTTCAGGATTGAACCCAGGGCCCTACCAGAGCAAGACAGCAATACTAACCACTGCACCACCGTTCTTCCCAGCCTTGCATCCATTAGCCAAATTAAAAAGAAATCAGTTAAGAGGCAGTCTTAATTGTATGTTCAACACTTTGTGAAATCACATGGACCATTACTATTGTACACACACAGGGGCCCTTCATCTAATTGTTGAAGGGCCCCTGTGATAACTCACACAATCAGTTACACTAATTCTGTGACTCATCATAGTTATTCCAAGCACCTGAACTAATATAGGATCGCTAAAGCAAAGGGGGAGAACACTTATGGAGTGTTTTTTTACTTTTCCATGCGCTGTTTCCTGACATTTGATTCCTTTTACCAAAAAAATAATTCCATTTTAGAAAATGGAACTCTTTAAACACGGAATCTGTACAATACAACGGAATGGGACATTGTTGAAAGGGGGTGAATACTTCTTAAAGACACAACTCTTTTTCTTTTCAATAGTATCTATTGCCTATTTTTAAACAGCAGCTTACTGTATTTGCCCACGTGTGGGGCAGCAGTAATAATGACTGGTGGCCATCCTATGAGCCCCTACCTGGCCTGATACTTCTACTGTTCACTGAGGTGAAAGCAATGAGTGGACTAAATGAGCATGTCCTCATTGAAAGCCATATTCTTGTTTTCTTTCAGAGGGCTTCTTGCCTACAGTATATCAAAGAACATTGATATCAGAAACAAATAAAACATTTTTTCGACACAATCTTGCAGGTAATTTAAAAAATATGCACAAGCTAAAAGTTTAGGAAACCTCTGAGACACACCCTAAGTTCAGTCGTTTGACTGCATGATATTAGCACTGAGAACTCCAGGCACAGCCTTGGAAGTTCAGTAAAAACAAAGAACTCCTGAAACAACAACAGGATGACCACAGATTGGTCATAAGCCAGGTTCTTTCGCTCAGATGTGGACATCTGGGTTCTGGCTTGTTCGGGCTTTCACAGACTTTCTCACCTTGATCGTCAGTGATCCTTTTCCTCTGCAGCCTGCTTGTCATGGGAGCTGGGTCAGACTCCTGTGAAGTGTGTAAAAAAGACTCTATGCGTGACGATATAATCCAGAAGAGTCTGGAGTAGGACATCAAGGGAAGAAACTTTCACGATCGTAATTCCTCCTCTTAAGGGCACTCCAGCCCTTTCGTATTTTAGTTGATTTCATGCACCATCCCCCTGTTTTGTCTGTCTTTATTTAAGGTGGGCGATCCCGCTATGCCTCGCTCTCTGCACTGGAAGATGGACACCTGGAGGCCCGCCTAGCATCAAGTCGCCCCACGTCCGCGGCTTGAGGGCATAGGCTTCCGAACGGCGTCCTGACCAGCTGAATCCGGGGCTCCAAGTGCCTGGCTTTGCCAGTCTATTTTTAACTTTCTTGTTCCTGGTTCCATGTCTCTGTTCCTTGTTTTTATTCTCGTCTTCGTCTTGGATGGACCTCCTGGTTTTGAATTATGGACTGTGCCCTGGTTTCCCTATTTGGACTGTTTAGGCAGGCCTTCAGACGTCCGTCTTCTAATGCTGAGCCAAGAACTACGGAGATGCCGGGCTTATATAACAAAAAAGGGAGGAAACACAGCTGACAGTACAAAACTAAAATAAATACAAGAAAGGTAGGAGCGCCCTGTAGAGGAGGCTCCTGTGACACTGCTGGAGACAAAGTCCTTTAAATAGGCAAGGGCATAGCTCTGTCTAGTCTAGAGGCATAGCCAGATGGGTGGCATAATAACCCCATATAAAACAGAACACAAAAAAAGCTGGTGAACCTCCAATATACAGTAAATATGAGAATTACATATTATTACCATGCTGCCATGATTGCAATGGACATGGAGAATATTCTTTTCTTAAAAAACTAAAGTGGCTTATATCTACCTTTCAATGTCTTTCAAGACCCCTAATTTAATTACCATAATTAGCAGGGTAATTAGAACCAGGTGTTTAGCACTTCATTTTCTGTTAAGCACTCAGAATTATCTCATACAATAGTTAGTAAATTAGTAAGGCATTCACCATAAGGGATAGCACAAACATGTCATGCCATGATACCTATTCATCTGCTTACTGCAGTGATTATAGTTAAACTATGGACAAAAAGCAAAAAAGGAAACAAAAAACTACATTTTGGTCACATCTCAATATTGAACAGCAGTACCACAAACTAATTCCCCAACTAAGCGCAACTATTGGAGGCAACTATTTAATTTAAGAAGTGTACTTCATCTCCTTAAACAAACGTGATGTGCCAAGTAGGCTGTCTTGGTTGGGGTATCTTGGTTTTGCAGGTGCAGGAGGAAACAAAGGAGTTGTATGGGACTGTTTAAATCGTTGAGATCCCAAGGCAGACTTTGAATATTGTAGTACTGCAGGTCTTCATAATGGAGCAACAACATTTATGGAATTCATCAACCTGAGCTACAAACAGTCCAACGTATTCTCTGGTTTCACACGGTTTCTGATAAGCCTGTCATGAAATATGCTTTCTAGACATTGTCTCTGTTTTACTGTGTGTTATTCTCTGTGTGCAGACGTTCTTTTTAATATAGGCAAGCCAGGGCACGTGAAAATTAAACATACCAAGGCAAGAACAGACTGAAAAGGTATTTTGGCAACATAATTTTTTACTCTTTCAATCAGATATTTTGCACAAATTAACTTTTTTTACCATTTGTTCACACCAAAAACATGAAACATCACCTGCATATTACAGTAAACTAAATGACTTCCCTTAATATTGAATGGATAAAGTTATACAGTATAGTTGATATAAAACATGTAGATAGACCTAATTCTAATAACACACATGTGCTGCTGGTGTTGACATGACAGCAAAGAGGTTTGCTTTAATAGCAAATCACAGTATTTAATGTGTGCATTTTAAAGTCAATAATTCTTTCAGCAATATTAGGCTTGTGTGCGGAAGGCAGTAGCATTAATAAATACCAAAAGTCAGAAAAAAGTTTAGAGATTTAAAGTTTTACCACTGCCCACTGCTTTATTACCACTGTGCTACATACTAGTATGTACCTATTGTTTCTGAGATTTGTACATACTGTTTTTAATTAACAGAAGCCACTTTCAATATGTTTATCCCATGAAGAGAACATCAATTATTAGTATCAATATGTAGGATTCTTCCATCTCATTAAAATAATAGCTAGAAACTAATTATCATGTTGTTATTCTTTGCAGTTTCTCAAATCACTAGATTCAGCTCCCATGACCTCAATAATGAGCTCATTTGGATTGTACTGCTGCCAAGACATTCAGTATCAACACACACAAAAAAGTTATATTATAAAAATAAATAATATTTCATAAACCCTTACTTTGAAAATGTCAGTTTGCTAGATTTGATACTTTACTCATTAAGCTCCCCAAAAAAGATAAAACTCAGCACTCCCTATTCCCTAATTAACATCAAAGCTGTTAGCCTACTGATTTATTTTAGCAATCTAGAAATCATTAAATGATTTGCAACTAAACTGTACACTGTATCAAATAGTAGTCTCCCACACAAAACACAAATCTGCAAAAAAAAACACTCAAGACTATTTCAAATGTCTTGCAAGAGCAGAAATCCTGCAGGTGTTTTGCATGCTAACATGTTCTGACTTTTGGCTTCTTCTTGAGCTACAGGTGTTTTATATCTTGTTGCCTGTTTCACCTTTGCTCACAAAACTCCTTGTAAATGTCTGTTAAATTTGTGCACATTCATCACATAACATAAATTTTGAAATATAATTTATTTCCTGCGTATAAAAGAGGTATAAAGAGGCAAAAGTTACAGATTTTAAAGATACAGTACTGATAACTGTACTAATACCTTAGGAGTTTAGAGTGCAGCTCCATTTTTTTTCTAGTAATACAGTCAAACAGCAAGGGAGAAGTCTTTTCCCAACCAGTTATACTAATCTTTCAATAAATGTGCACAAGGTACAGTAGGTCACAGGTAATAGAGAAGAACTGAGAATAAAGCTAGAAGAGATAGTGCACCTCCATGGATAGCTCTGAAAACACCTACCTCAGGGGAAAAGGCTATGGACATCACAACTGATGAGAAAAAAAAAACACAAGCAACTAAATCACATTAAGATGGTCTCCCAGCTTATGCGTGTTATGGAACAGGTACAGACTTATTCTGTGCTGAAAGGAAAAGAAAAGAGACACAATGTTTCAGCTGTGGAGCTTTCTTCAGGTGTGAGGAAGAGAGGGAAACAAATACCGGTTTCTCTCTCTGCTCTCCCCTGAAGACGGCTCCAACGTTGTGTTTTTTTTCCTTTGCAGTCTACACATGCTGCCACAGCTAGTCGAACCTCTTCTGTATGCTATGACTTGTAACTGATGTGCTGTACATATACATTTACAAACTATGTATCCTATAATTCTGTGATTTATTAGTTGCGGTAAAATCCGCTAACAGTAAAACTGACGACAGACCGTCCTGGTTTTCATGGTATTAAGTGAACAGAGGGCAAATGGGCCATCTTTCTGGTGAGGTCGCCAGTCCTTCAGAGCCTCCCCCCAGCACTGGTCCCCATCAAATATCTGGGGCGACTGGGGCAATCAAGTTAAAGTTCTTCACTCAAGGTACAACAACAGTGTCTGCAGCAGGGACTTATTATGAGTTCAGTTATCCACTATGCTTCCGAAGCGCAATGTAGAACTGTGACATCGGAATGCCTCGAAATGAAATGATATCTTAGGATATGAAATGATAACCTAGGATTACCCCCATTTAAAATATTATTCTATTACAGAAGATAGACCCTCAGAAAACAATGTGATTCATTGTGATTTAAAATCACACAGGAGTGACTGACAATCACAGGCAAAGAACCTCAGTAAGAGACAAAAGACTGCTAAAGTACCCCTTCAAGAGTGTATATGCAATGTTTTTTGATTAGGTAAGAAAAAAGTACACTAATAATCCCTAATCAAAAGTAGCCAGACATTAAGAGCAGCTATGAAGCATATGGTTGGTTACAGATGTTTTTTTTTTAAATCGCCACAGATCAACAAAGGTTATGTCTTCTGCTTGATTATCCTAGGAGGTACCACAATGTCTGGATGTGAGGAAGTTCACACACAAGAGAGCAGGTTAATGTTTTTCATACACTGCCTGTATTCCCAACCTGACTGCAAGGGAAAAAAATAGGAGTCACACACCACAGGGAGCACAGAGGGTATTAAGTTTATTGTGCTGAACAAGTCTGTGATAATCCATTAAAAGATTCTTTTAACAAGCAAGCGATTCAAAGCGTAATCAAAGACAGCAACTCTATGTGAACAGTGAAAGCCATAAAGTTAGAAAACAATCAAACGGGTATAGAGGCAAAAGAAAGATTGTTTTAAAGAAAAAAAAAACAGCAATGAAGCATTTCCAACTTTTCTCCTGCTAATGCAACTACAGTATATTGCATAACGTTTTTTAAAGTTAAAATGTCCAGTCTTACCTAACAGTGACCTAAAGGCAGGGAAGAACAGTCTTATAAAATTCATCCCCCAGAAAAATAAACTATATATATATAAAATTTTATGGTGTTCTCCCTGTTCTCTTGGCCACATGCATTTAAGAAGATTATTCTGTTTGAAAATGAGGTAACAGTAGGCCCTTTTTAGAGGTAGTAATGTGTATTCGATTGTACTATAACATGATATTGGAACTTCATTAAGACTCCCAGAGCTAAAAGCCTGAACAAATATCAAACAGTGGCTTCCTTGGACATGCATTCAACCAACAATGAGGTAACGAAAGCTTAAAGGCTTTTCTTAAACTCAAGTATACATGAAGTAAAATCCAGAATGGTTGGAGCTCTGAAATCAGAACATCTTTACCTCGATGGTATTAAATTCAGTTATGTGCACCACAACATGTATGGGAGGCATCACAAGTTGTTTTCTTTTACGTTTGATTTTACCTGATACCTCAATAAAGAAGCCAGTAGGCTTTGGTGGTAAGCTGGCTCAGGACTGAGGCCCAGCTGTTAAAAGCTCAACCTGAGGTACTACCCAGTACTACCTGGCCCAGTTATTATACAACAATGTTAACAATAAAAAAGTTGACAAGCAGAAAGTGGAATCAAATTCTACATAAGAAGCATTTAAAATACATCTGGTTTAACCATATTACAAAAGAAAATCACATTTGTGTAAGGTACACGAAACCGCTAATCAAGTATATCTCAATCTCTACCAATTTAAAACATATTTATGAATGCAATATACAAAAGCCAAGCCTATCTTTTCCCAACCTGCAAAGCTTCAAGTTTCTTTGAAGGTTTATTTTTTTCCCCACAAGTGAAATGTACTTGTTTTCTGTTACAAAAATACCTTGATTAGGGATCGGTTGCAGTCCTAAAAGGTGTCCAAACTAATGCTGAAAGTAACAAAAAAAATGCATTCCTTTTTGAGACTGGAGGTAGGTCTTTGTCAATTGATTATTAGTCCATTTTCATTTCAACAGTTCATTTGAGGTACAAATGTGGACAGTAATATTTTCAGAAAACAAAAAACATAAAAAAACAACAAAAAGACATTACAGCTAAAATTATTTCATGTAGTGTCACACAAGCACATGATCCTTAGATACTATTGTGTAAATCAGTACAAAAATATATTCAAGTTAAAAAACATGTCAAAAGAAGTCATAATTTGCGCAGAATGGAAGGTAAGTGTCTTGTTAGGTCAGTTAGATATAAAGTAGTGCTAATGTAAAAAAAGTTTAAAAAAACAGTACTTTTTCCCTTAGCTGCATCTGAATTATATAGAGAAATAAAGGCCCCAGATCTCAGTGATTACCTGCCCGTAATTATTTCCTACATTGTCTTGTGTATAGCAGCATGTATTCATCAGGCTGTATTACTTGTTGAAATCAGAGGTAGTCTGGAATAGTGGAGTAATATTGCATCAACTGCTGAAAAGTGCTGGTGTGAAGGAGAAATTATACATATTGCATTCTGGAAGAATGGTCAGAGAAAACGTATGGTAAAATATCTTCCTATTCCATGTAATCACTGAATTCAGGAATAAAGTGTGTCTTGAGGTAAAATGTGCTTTGTTTGCATGAGATAGTGCTGACAACATGTGATTCCCTTTGAATGAAGTAATTGGAAATCTGAAGCAAGAGCCTTGTAATTAAACATTAATTATCAGGATTATTCTGCTGGCAGTGTTCATCTTTACCTAAAGTTTTTGAGATGCCCGTCCTGTTCCCCTCAATTTGGAAAATATCTCTCATGACATCTAGGATGTTTTTTCCTCAGCCCTGCCTTAGTCTCTTGACAATGGTTCCACCTCTAAATCCTGTATTTTCTTTTCTTTCTGTGAAAAAGAGCAATTCCCACTTTCTGCCTTACAGTGGCAACAAGGAAAAAAGCAATGGGGAATAGTGTTTGACATCTTCAAAGAACCTCAGAATTACATACAAATTATTGTACTGAGAGCACAGTGCATCTAACAGAGAGCTTAGACTTCATATGGAGGCTAATTGTTTTAGTCTAGTAATTTTGTGTCACAGATAGCAGTCAATTTAAATAATAGGAAAATCAAAATATCTTTCCATCTTTGTTAAATAATAGGGAAATTAACAATAGCAATGTCTTGTAGCTGCTACTGTATATGTTTCTATTCTTCTGTGACAAAAGCATAATGAATGATGATAAACGCAAGGACAAATTTCAGATCCAATATTTAGTTGCAGAGGGGGTTTGTAAATAGACAAGATGGTTACTATGCAGAAACAGAGTCATATGAGTTCTGTTGATGAGCTACACAGCACATAGATATAGTGTTGACAACAAGGCTAACTGTGACTGGTACCTCTCTGAGCACATAAATCAGTATCTGTAACTCCATGTATAAGCCCCTTCTGAAACAAAATTCCTGATTCTCTTTTGTAGCTCCATAAGAACAAAAACAACTTGCATTACACTGTAATAATCACCTATTTTCATTTAAAGCACTTTATGACTGTTGTAATAGTGCACTGTCATTTACATATAAAATATATTTTAATAAAAAATATACTTTTTTGTTCTCAAGTTTATGAAAATAAAATTGCCTTCTTCTGTTAAAATTTGAATTAGTATTTTTTTCTTCACCTTCGGCGGCGCTAGGATGAGTAGCCTGCACTGTCATGGAGAGATATTTGCCTACTGAAACATCTGATTGCTGATGACACTTTCTAAAATAAGTCCTGTGAACGTATATTCAGACTGGGCAAGTTTTATAAGCATTAACCAATGTTCACATGTATTTCACTTTCAGAATCAAAGCTTTTAGCACAAAACGCTATAGTAAAAATACATAATGACTGAAGTAAAAGGCATACAAATTCATGCATCGTAATACGTATCTAAATATATACTGGATATTGTGGTGCATGCTCATCTTTTTTCTTATGGAATATACATAAAGTGTTGTTTGAGTCTAGATTTGTCAAAAGTGATTGGTCAGTTCTAAGTTAATTCTAAACTCAGAGGAAATTAAAATGACTTGTTTAAATAATAATAATAATAAAATGATCATCTAAAACAGAAGGGGGTTGTCTCTTTCCCATGTCTTTGGTGGTCTACAGCAGGGGACTTATAGGCAGTGGGTTTCTCAGGCTGTTTAAGGTTCCTCTACTGGCAATTCGGGAGCTTGACCACATGTTTCAAGTTTCTGAATGACTAAGCCAGACTCTATGTTTAAGCTGCTCGTTTGCCTTCCACATAGTAGTCCAATAAAGTCTATTAGCAGGTTAAGAAAAAGACACAGTACTGATCGGCTGTATTTTTCAACCTGTTTCCCTGTGCTACAGACACTCTTTCTTACATTTGCTTTGAGGTTGTTTGTGTGTGATTTTCCCAGACAAACAAAAAAAAAACAAAACAAAAAAAGTGGAAAGACCGTAGAAGTAGAAAATAAGTGGTCAAGGCAGTGTCTTTTCCCTTGAAAGACCTGACAGCTGAATGAGGTAGAGGTAAAATGCTGTGGTTACTTAATCGTCCTCGGGAGATTCTTCAGCCTCTTCTTCCTACAAAAAAATCAGAGCAAGAGTTGGGACTTGTATTTTTCTTCACTTTCAAACAATAACAGCCCCACCTCCCCGTCTCCTCTCACCTCCCCTGACTGTTAACATTGCTTCCTTTTATTACATCATGGCTATTTTAGAACTCCCACCTCCTACCTAAACGCATACACATGCACATAAAAGAAACCCAGAGCACTGGAAAGACATTTCCATACTGATGCAGCTATAATCCTTTACTTCATTCCCCACTGAAACAGGGATCATTTAAGAAAATGACAGACATCTTGAGTCACTCCTTGAAAACACTAAAAATGTTTCTTTCATGACACTGGCAAATGAAAATAAAAGTTTCGGTACAGACGTGAAAAATTAATACACCCTATTTTTAATAATAATTTTGTGGCATTTCAGATACTCAAAGCTAGATAAACTTAGAGCTGCAAAGGTACATATGAAACAAGTCCTTCTTGTCCCGCCACACAGGCATGTATTGTGTGTTTTGCTGATCATTTTTTATGTTAAAAATCACTACAGTTGGGTAGTTTCAACTTCTTATTTATCAAAATTATTCATGAAATAAAGCACATAATTCATAAATACGTCACAGTAATAAAAACCTATGGGCATATTGCTCTAGTCAGAATAATTACATTACAAAGTATTTAAAGTGAGTTCAAGCCTCATTTGTACTTATGTATTCGGAGAAACAGTTGTGGTAACACGTCTAGGATTATGGTTTAATAGAAAGAGAACACCTTAAAGTGGTCCTTAAAATGTCTATTTTCTGTATTCAAAGAGTATTAAGAGTTATGAAGAGTATTTTTCATAACCAACTCTTCCATCTCTAATAGTTAATAGTTTACATAGGGGGTGCCCAACCCTGGTTCTAGGGACCCACACGGCTCTGATTTTTGTTTCAGCTTAGCCCTCCATTTCACAATTAATTTATCACACCAAACAACAGGCTTCTTTCGAACTCTTTAGGTGTTTTCTGTTCCTGAACATGTGGGAGGTTGCCTTTTAGCTAATGCATTTCGTAAGTAACTTAAGACCGTCGAAGTCTGGCTAGAAAAAATAAACCCACAAATGTTCCAGTCAAGCAACTTGTTAGTTCAATTAAGGATTCAATTAAGTAAAGAGCTTGGCTGGAACAAAACCCACAGGTGTGGTGGTCCCCAGGACCATTGTTGGGAACCCCTGGTTTAGATTATGTGTCAAACCTGCTTTAACAACGTGGTTGTTAAGCCCCCTGAAGTTAATTTATTTTTAATTTGTTACGTCTATTCTCAGCTGGCATCCAAACGTTTAGCATTTACATGGCTATAGAAGAATAAAGTGAAGTCCCAGAAGAAAAAAACAGTAGTAGTTTTTCAGTGTAACATATGCACAATACTTCCAGCTCCAGTGTGTGGAAGGAGGATAAAAGTCATAGTAACTGATTTGTTATTCAAAATCTAGATACAATATGATCTTTATTGATTGATTTAGTCTGGAATATGGAAAACCAATAAACACTTTCTAAACAGCAACAGATAAGCAGTTTATTGACTTCTTAAAAAGGCCACCTACAGCATGTTTCTATTCCCATTTCAGTCGCATGTCTCCTGCATACATAATACACTGAAAATGGAACTGCTGAGATTTCACCATTAGAACCATTACAAATGTAGCTTTTAATCTCACTTAAAAGGTATTTACTTTAAGGTTCCTCTTTTCTAGTAGCTGCTGTGAAGTGTTCCAAAAACAGCTTTCCCCAGTTTTTATAGTGAAATAGATTTGATTTTCCACATGGATTCATTTTGTCTGGGCGGCTAGCTGACACAATTTATAACTCTCTTCCTTTCCCAGGCTACTGCAGTGTGCCATTCAGTAAAGGCTGCATTAAAGCTTGTCTGCATTATATGACCAAACTTCCATTCATTACTGTTTCAGACACTTCAGCTGTGAAGGAGCTGCTAAATGCTACCATGTGTGACATTGCTGTACAAGAGCAGAATGGAAGAAAAAATGCTTTAATCATACAGGGCTCCACTCTGCAATCCTCTGTTCAAAAGGTTTTCCATCATCTTAAAAAAGAAAAAAAAAAGTTACGTGTTTTTTTTTCAGAGAAAAGGGAGAGTATAAATCCAGGAAACACACATGCTTCAAAATGCATTGAGGACAGGTTAAAAATATTAATGAAGCTGCATCAAGCCATGAGACTTCACAGCACTGCTGTTAAGTCTGCTTTTGGTTATTCAGAAAAACAAGGATGACAAGAACCGTGGTCTCTACTTAACCCAGGGTCGCAGATATTTACAGCAGGGGGCTAACATTTCAGGTCTAGTGTGCAGAGAGTAGGCCTGAGTTCCGAGAGTAGGGCTGTGTGTGCAGCCATCCTCTTTAGTAAGACACTGCACTGAATGCATTTCATGGAAAAGATGGTTCATCACAGAAACCCCTTTCGTATGTTATTAAGTATAAAAGAGTTTCTTTTTATGGTATTCTACATTAGGTAAATAAGACATTTAGAATCTGTGAGGTAATGTACAGTAATGTCTATTGCTTTGTACAAAAATAATGTGATGCAGATCTTTAATTCAGCTTGAGACTATTTAACAAAGGAATTCTGTATCACCACAAGCACACTGCCAATCATGGACACTCGAATTTCAGCGGATCTCACTTGACTCTGCTGCAACTGATGCAAACAAATGATGACTGCACCATTGTAAATAACTCATACAGCAGCTGCTGAAAACACGAGACAGCAAGTACATAACATCTTCACCTCGTACTGAGAAAAGCATTTTTATTTCACTTGGACATAGAAAAGTGTATTTACGTTTACTCAAATAAAAATGAATTATCTATTTGGAGACTTGCTTGTCCACAGCCCAATACTTCGTAACTATTGCAATACCTAAACATTTTTTGCTCTAAATCAGAATCTGTTTTAAAGCAGGTTCATCCTTCTGAATTTAAGGGAACGATTGGTTAGAAAGAAATATTTCTGCTCACTTAAACAAGCTTTTTTGAACAAAAAAAGGGAAACTTTAACAGGTATGTTTCAGTAGTGTGGTGTACACTATATAAACGAGTTACATTTTTTTTAATGACTACCCGATGATACACAGGGGGACAAACTATTGTGTCTCAGTGGATTTCATTAGTCACTTGTATCAAGAGTAGAAAATGTATTAAACTTAAACACTGGGTGGACATTTGACAATTACAAAAAACTATTTTTATATTTATATAATAATATAGATGTTAATTTAAAAACTAGACCTGAAAAAATAAACTACTTTTAACTGAAACAAACAATTCCAGGGAAGAAGTCTTCAAAAACAGTGTACAAATTAAAAGAAAATGCAAAGTCTGTACATGGTATTAGTTTCATATAATTTATAGTAGTAATTATAAACCGTAATGTATAAGAAAGAGATTATAATAAAAAACTATTTCAAAGATTAAATGCACAAAAGTATACACTGCAACACATTTGCCTCATTTTATGCATTTCTCCTTGTTCTTGAGTGGATCATTCATGCTGTACATAATTCACACTCATACCGAATTGAAAAGACACTCTTGTGATCCAACAGTCTGGCAGTCCTTTCCTCCCGCACTACAAAAAGCAATATTATCCACTCAGGTTTCTTCACTTTTAGCACATCTGCTCAATGAAAAATATCTGGGATATATTCCATGTTTAAAAAAAAAAAGACAAACACTCTCCAGCAATTTTTCCTGTTCAAGCTATTACATGAAGAAGGAATTATGTTGCCTTCCAAAGAGGTCCAGTGAAGATACAGGTACACAGAAAATGGCTTCTACATTGACTACATGACCTACTATTAATTTACATCATCATGAAAAATGATAAGTAATAGCCATAACAACAGCCTCCTTCAGTAGTGTAATTCTACTTGTTTATACCCTGGTCCCACATGCTTTCATTCCCTTTGAAGTAAATGAGAAGGACTGAAATAGTAACTAGCTGCAGCCTACCCCTCATTAGGGCTCAGCTATGTGGGAAGGCCAGGTTGCAGCTTCCGGGTCAAGCACGCTTATCAACTGAAAAAAAAAGGTCTGAAGAAAGTAAGATAAAAGAGCCTTTCAACGTGGAAGTAGTGACATTTTTATGGGTTCCAGCTCTGAAGACCTCTGAGCACCACACAACTCAAAACCATTGCAAACAATTCTAAAAAACAAACATACAGAGCCCACCTTACACATTTCATTTTCATAACTGAGAATAAGAGGCACTTCTTTGCACAAAAGGGCTGTGGAATTATGAAACAAGCTATCGAGCCATGATGTTAAAGCTGACACTATGACCCAAATAAACAGATACTAAAAAGCAAACAAGCTAAATGGCCCCCACTCTTTGGAAGCATTCTTACATACTTAGCACTATCGGGACTAACAAATATGTGAGGAAGGAAACTATTTCTTGGGAAGTTTTCTCCTTTTCATAAACTGTTTGTTTGGTTGTTTTCCAGATACCCATAAAATATAATATATTTAAGGATGTGATTTAAAACAAGTGAAATATTTATATATATTGGTCTGAATAGTAATCACTAATCTTTTTATCTAATGTTGGGAAGCTATCTGCACTTCTTTTTTGTTCTGTTTCTGGTGTGTACAAAGAAATATATTTTTAGAATAAAATTCAAACAACATGATTGAAGAAACAAATGGCAATTAACTATGCAAACAAAAGTGAGAGACCATTACTGTACAACTAAAGAAATGACAGAACTGAGATCTCAGACTCTGTTTTTCATTAAGATGTGATCTGAAAAAAGCAAGCAGAGATTTAAACAAGAGAAACACTTCAATAAGGCAGTACTTGTGTTGCTACTCAATTGCTGGTGTAAAGATATCTTTAAATCACAAAACTGGGCTTCCGAAAATTAAAGAAAAGTTCTCAAATTGTCGGATTTACAGCCCTCATCTGGTTCAATGTTCAGCCACGAATTACAGAGTGTGACTGCTGCCTTTGATACCCCTATTATTACTGTTAGTTTTACAGCGTCTGTACTAATGTTCTTGGCTATTGTAAAACCAACAGGTGGTTTTACTTGCCATTAAAAGAATGTAACTGTCACTTTCTTTTTTGGAGAGTTAACATAGGACCAGAGAGTCAGCACCCTGGAAATACTACACCAGATATCCAATGAAAAGATTATTCCCTGATTGTATTTATTATCAAAAGAATCTGTGCTTACAAAATACATTCTCAACCTAAAACTATATTAATGTAACCTTTAAAAAGGTGTAAGATGACCAGGGGAAGGATCATCCAGGACAGGTATTTCAGGAACGATCCGCTCAATATACTCGACTTAGACCTGAGCAAGATGGCCGCCAAGAGAAACCAGCTGACCTGCAGATGGAAAGGGCTTATTCCGAAAAACAATGAGACACAGGTGAGTCTTATCAGGAAACAAAATACATATGCCCCGGAAACAGTGAACCAGCGTGGAAGCCAGTAGATGAATGCGTTTTGGAGGAGATAGAGGAATCAGGTTACTGTCTGTGCGGATTGAAGAATAGCGGTTTAACGGAAGAAATAAAGGATTACGATTTACGGTTGGTGATTCGGATACGACGTGGATTTGTGGTACTTTACGGATTTTGGAACTCGGGTAGAATAAGGATTTAGAGAACGGACTGCGGACTGGCTTGATAAACGAACGGACTAGAGAAACGGAGGAAAAACTCCACGGAAATTAAAAGAAGAGAAGTGTGGTGTGAGTACTTTTGTCTCAGTTACATAAACCTTTCCCCCGGAGACACCACAAAGGATTTACATGAAAAAAAGGATAGGTTTCAAAATTTAAGTTGGACTCCTACATGGTTCAGCCATTTGTACAGGTATACTGAAGGGTAGAAAATGCAAAGATTTCTCAGAATACAGAAATTTTCATCATCCTCAATACACTTTTATGCAGTTCTCACGTTTATACAATGTGTCATAATTTCCTCACACCATTCCAGACAAACTGCATAAGGTCCTGTTCATACTGCTGATGGTTTTCAAAACAAGGAAAGCCAGAACTAATCTAATCACTGCCTCACACACTGTCACTCGAACCCCCCAAAGTCTCCCTTTGACCTACACGTTCTGCTTGTAAAAAGTGTTTTCATTTCTCCTTCGCCTTGTACTAAGAAACATCATCATTCGCAACAGTACCCTTCATTCCCTATTCTTCATTCTTTGCCTTTCCTTTTCTCAGATGCTAACAAAGCAGCAGTCTTTTCTGACTCAACTTTCCAGAAAAACAGTGGATCCGTCACTTTGCAGATGAGTTATTTAGTAACAAGAAGCCCCAGATGAAAAATAACTCGTTATAAAGATAATTGTGTGGAGTGGTACAGAGGTACTAGAGAGCAGGGTGGGAGCTAGCTCTGACAAAAACATACCTGAGCCGGTTTCTTCTGGACCACTTGCTGTGGCTGTAATAGAAAAAAAAACACAGTGAGTACATCTACATTGTGAATCCTCGTAATTAGGAGAAAATGTCTCTAATTACCTCCAGCTATTAAAGTGTGGCACAACTGGGTTCGATTTGGTACCATATATTTTTCTTCTGTGCTCACGGACACTTCACTCATTAGAAATAAATCAAGATCTTACAGCAGATGGGATCTTTCATATCAGTTCCCTTAAAGCAATTGTAAAAGACAAGAATACAGCAGATTCGACAGAAGAAAAGGCATCACACTCTTCCATCTAGGCATTTTCTCTACCACTTTATCCAGCACAGGGTCACAGGGGATGCCGGAGCCGAAGCTGGCAAGCTACAGGTGCAAGGCGGGATACTCCCTGGTATTGACACTAGTCCATCGCAGGGCACACACAAACACACACACTCACACCAGTATACAGTATAACATG
The DNA here is from genome assembly GCF_055471065.1 of Atractosteus spatula. Classification (NCBI taxonomy): domain Eukaryota; kingdom Metazoa; phylum Chordata; class Actinopteri; order Semionotiformes; family Lepisosteidae; genus Atractosteus; species Atractosteus spatula. Next base: position 29,556,972 of record NC_142713.1, on the reverse strand, counting down.
GTACAATGGATGTAATATGAATATGTGACAGGAAGTTTGCAATTTATACATAGCAACATACTGTAGCAGGCTGAAATTTAAGGGAGATATTGTATTATTTGCTTCCTATTTAAAATGGTCTCCCAATGTCAACTTCATAAAAAGTAAGAGTTAAGATTGGGCCTGTGGAGCCTCCATTCAATCTTAAATACATACAGCACAGCAAAGTCTGATAGGCCTCTGAATTCCAACATTAAATTGAAAATGAAATTTCATAGACTTTGACATAAAAAGTGTGTCCTTGTACATCTCTTGCTGCATCACATTTTCCTCCCTCTTTGGGTTTCTTTCCCATTATACCTGTAAGCATTCACACTCCTAAACCCACATCAGAACTCCCTAAACATTCCACACTGCTGACTCCCTCGGCTCTGAAATCTCACAATTTGTTGATTGTACGCGTTACAATACATGTACACACATGGGAACCGTAAGTGCTGGGGTTCAATGAGAGTCCATTAAAGGAGGCTGTCAGTTTACTGAATCTCTCGAGAATTAGATCCTGAAAGTAAAGAGACAGAATCTCTGAAGCAGAGACAAGCCTGACTGTCTGGGGTCTGTCACACACTGTAAGACACCGTTTTCCAAAGCGGTTGTTCCAAACTAAATACACACTTCTTTTCAAGCATTATTCCATAATAATAAAAACATTTCTGATAACACTTCAGTATATTACACGTTCTGAGTATATTCATACACCTTACAACCCCTTTTGTGTTGCATATTTTTTTTTAAAGATCACTCTGCAATGACACCTTTAACTAAAAATTGCTGTGAACCTGATTTACAGCATGTGAGAAAAGAAAACTCCCAACAATAAAACATTCTGGCAAACTACATCAATAAAACAGAGAAATTAAAATGCTCTGTAAGGGTTTATAGCACTGGAATAAAACTGTAAAAGAACATTATGTTTTAAACCTAATGCAACCTCTCTTAACAGCATGCCCTGTGGCATAGGTTGTTCTCAACAGCTATTTCTCAGCATGCCAGCTTTCATTGTAATTTATTGCAGGACTCAGTGTTACAAGCAAAGGATCACCAAAAACGTTAATAAAGGAATACTGAGCGGAGACAAGGCTTTTACATTCTAACCTCATCGAAGTAAAATGGCATCATGCACAGTGCTTAAAATGTAAATCACGAGGTGTCTGAGCTCAATGTGAACTGGAGAGAATGGATGAATAAGGGGTTACAGGTACTGTAGTGATTAACCGTGACACACACATACTGTACAGTAATATCAAACTAAAGCTCTGTTAAATGCATTTTCAAGCTGCCACTTTCAATACCATGCTAACCAGGTACGTTAAAAAAAAACATTGTTAATTAGTCATTTCCAATTGCATAACTGTACACGATTTGCCAAATCCCTTTTTTGAAACTTTTCCAGTCTGAAGGAATCTGCGGAATTTGACTGTTTGATCTCATCTTCACAAGAACAGCTGATCTTTTGGCTCAGTGGAGGTCACCTACTGTATGTCCAGGCATTGATGCTGTGAACACTCTAAGAGAGCAAAGTGTTTGTGATGAATTAGTGAAGGGGCAGAGCAGAGCTTACATGTAGAGCCCGTGGGTACCCTGGCTGACAAATATATACATTTTAGATATGTTTTACAACTTTCGTAAAACGATTGAACACATTTTTAGTTTAGAAAAAAAAACAAGCATCTGGAACTTTTTTTGTTCAATCTTGTAGCATCATCTGGCATTAGCGGTGGATGTGCACTTCTCTGGTCTCATTTGGAATGTCATAATTCAGGCATTTACACATGTTTCTACTGGCATCGCTGAATCCTGCTGTTATGTCCATAAATAAATCAGATTCTGTCTTTTAATAAATGCATACAATTAGAACTTCCTTTTCACTTAAAAGCAGCTTAGGTTGTCTGTTGAAATGTTCAGGCTTGTCCAGTAAACCATTCGTTGACAAAAATGATTGGTAACTGATTACCTTTCCCGTTCTGCTTTGTCACCACTGCCCTGTAATTGTGTAAGCTGAAAGTATGCTGAATGCAGCTTTTCACTTCATTTACTGTACACTCTTTCAGTGTTAGAAATACTTCAATTCATCATGCTGTTCAAACAATTCTCTTTTCATCAATAGACTAGCATGGACAACCGAAGGAAGATTAGAACGTGGTTGTGCATATGAAGCATTTCAAAAGAAGTGTGAAATAATTTCCAAATTGAGGAATCACTCATTTAAATACAGTGCCCTTCAAACACATTGGGACAGCTCAAATCCAAACTGTCATTTTTGCTTTATATCAGTTCGTACATGTGATCGCAAGATTAAAATAAATGATAAGTACAATATAATGTCTGTTTTATTTTTTGGTAATTCCATGGAAACATTTGATCATATTAAAACCAAAACATACTTTCTGCTCTACCTAATGATTTCAAGTGACCATAGGTATGGGGAAACATTCTCTTTGAGCAGAATCCAGAGTTTTAATGGTTTCATATCCCTTTGAGGGAATAACTGCTTGAAGTTAGTGACCCATTAAGCTCCCCAACCCTTTGTGGAATTATCTGAAATGTTTTTTCTGTGGCCACTGTGAGTTCTTGCCAGTTTTTGAGGTTACTTTTTTAGCATATATAATGCACGCTCATTCAATTTAATTCTCAAGACTGACAAGACCACTCTTGTCTCCTGATGAACTCCTTGTTTGCATTGGTTACACGTTTAGTGTTTTGCTCATGCTGCATATCGAAGCACTTCCCAATAAGTGTGCAACAGTGTTACACGGACAGATGGGAGTAAGATAAACCTTCACCTATTGTAAGTAAAGGAAAGCATGGGAAATATACACTAAAGAACACCATCGTATGTGTGGAGCATGGGAAAATGAGCTCAACTGCTTAGCTCAAGGCCTAATTGGAAAAAAAAGGAATTTTACTAGATACCAATGTTACACTCCTAACGTTATGAACATTGCCACTGGATTGTGTATGGCCAAGCAGTGAGGACTACAGTTTGACATCTGACATGAAGGACAGCACCTCCTTTAGTGGGTAATTGGTCCACCAACACCACTTACATTAACAACTTAATTTCCCTTTGAACTCACACATCTCAATAATGACCAGACGCAGCCTGACTTAGTTTCTGAGATCTGATGAGGACTTTCTTACTCCTTCCACTTTTCTTTCTTAATTAAACAATTTGGGCTTCTTCTTCACTGACTTTTACTTAATTGTGGCATAACTCACTTCACTTCTTTATCTTTTCTTGTGGGAAAACTGTTCTGGACAGGTACATTGCAACAACAACATGTTAACTATTGATGTATACTTTAATTTTTTAGCACTCTATTCTAAAATTATGGTTTAGAAATTTAAAAAACCAAATAATGGAAACTGTGAACATCAGAAGAAAGGTGGTTACTCTTCAAAAATGGAATGTTAAATTTCAAGACAGGGTCTGGAAAAAGCTCTCCTGTATTACATTTCACATATTTATTGTTACCATATGAAGATTAAGAAAATTAAATAAGTAATTTATTTGTATGAATCTTGCAAATGCCAATCCTCATCTAACAGTATGTGTGAATACTGTCACTTTTTGGACTAGTTAAGTCTGTGAGGTACGATGTGTGTGGGTGTTCAAGAAAGATGGAGGTGAGAAAATGTACAAAGTCCTTATGAGCCAAAAGAAAAACTGGAAAAATCTTATGAGCTGCTAAGTGAACACATTTAACAAATGCAAACAGAAACAGCCAAGGTTTGGTTTAGATAAAAATAAATTTGCAACTGAAGAAAAAAAACTACACTTTAAAAACCAATCAATGCACTTTACTTACTGTAACTAGAGTGAGCTTTTTACTGCCCTGCCACAAAATATACAGCCATAATAATAGGCTACACATTTTAAAGTCGATCCATCCATTTCTTAAAGGCTTTTTCCAATACAGGGTCACAGAGGAATCAGAGCCTTTCCTGGCAAGCAGCCGGTACAAGGCATGATACATGCTGGATGGGATACCAGTCCATCGCAGGGGACACACAGACATGCACTCACACCAGGGCCAATTTTCTAGAAGCCAATTAACCTACCAGTATGTGTTTGGACTTTTGTAAGGCAACAGGAGCACCCAGAGCACCCAGAGGAAACCCATGCAAATACGGGGTGAATATACTAACTCTGTACAGGTCACACTTTCAAGATTGAACCCAGAGCCAAGAACCCATAGCCCAGCAAAGCAGTAATGCTAACCACTGCACCACTGTGCCATATTTCTTCTTAAATTCCTTGGAATGTTCTTTTTATAAAATCCAGTCTATCCATTTTCCAAATAATTACTGTATTTTTTATTTTAATACCATTCTTCTTCTCCCTGCTGAGGGATGTCGCTCAGAGGACAACGACAAATCTGAAAGAGCTGTTTAATGGCTGAAATGGGAAAAATCGCACCGTCAACAGGATCCAGAACACTTCACAAACCTAGATTGTTGGGCAGAGTGGCATGAAAAAAGACGTGACTAAGAAATAAGCCATCTCAAAGCTTGTATGGAATTTGCAAAATATCTTGAGTGATCCTAGAAAAATGTGGCACAAAATGTCTAGATGTTAGGCACAGTTCCAACTGGACATTTCCCAGTCAACACCATCCCAACACTCAAGCATGGTGGTGGCAACACCATCCTATAGGAATGCTAATCTTAAGGTAGGACTAGAAAGCTTGCTAGGACTGAAGAAAAAATAGACAGATCTAAGAATGGGTAAATCCTACAGGAAAACCTGTTTCAGTCTGCTGTAGACTTAGTACTGGACAAAAATTCACCTTTCAGTAGGACAATGGTCAAAAAGCACAAGGCCAAAGCTACAGAATAGAATACCTTAAGAATACAAAATGACCCAGTCAAAGTACTGACTTGAATCCCACTGGAAATTTGGAGAAGGACGTGAAAACTGCAGATCCCCAAGCAGCTTAAGAGAGCTTGAGCAAATCTGTCATGAAAAATGGGCAATAATTGCACCAGGTCTGTGTGCAATGTTTGAAAAGACTTATTTAAAAAGACTCGTGGCTGTAATAGCAGCCAAAGGAGCTTCCTACAAATACTGAATTCACAGGTCTGAATATTAAAGCAATCAACATATTCCATTTTTTTCTCTTTAGTTTTCTCTGACATTTAATGTGACATACGTAGCTTACTCTAAAGTCTTCAGAACATTTGAGCTTTTAGGTTTTGAATAATGTTTTTTTTTTAAATATGTATGCGTCATTTTACAGTTTCACAAAAGGGGCCACCATGAGAAGGGTCTGAATACTTTTGCAAGGCACTGTACATGAAGAACTGAAAAAACAAAGTAGAGGAAAAACCTAGACACTGCACAAGGACTAAGAAAACTTCATTTTCACATTTAGTTATTCATCAATAAAATTAAAATCGTGACTCCTACATTCTAAAAAATACCACAGATATTAGATATCTTTCAACAGATCAGACCATTCATAGCATATGAGTGTGTCTATGACTCACTGCTGCTATAATGCACTGTTCTTTTATCATATAAGCCACAGAATTATAGGTAGGGAGAATTTTTTATTAATTGATGGACCAAATCTAATACCTAAACAGAGAATGAATAGGAACTCTTTTGAAAGACATAAAATGTCTATTGTCTAGATTTTCACCACTAGTAGAGCTTATTATGGATAATAACGTCAGAAGCCACCCACACCACTATAGAACAAAGACTGTGACCTTTCAAGTACTTGATATTCAGAAATTCAGTTTTGACTCCATTTTAAAATGTCATTGTATGTAATACCACAAAATCCATAAAGTCATAGCACTCATTTCACAAACAGACCAGTGATTTTGTTATGAATATTGAAAATTCACTGGCAGGCCATAAGCACTTTATCAACAAGGAGCAGATATACGGAATTTATACTACTACATACTTGATAAACCACAGGTACTGTTAACACTGGAAATGTTGTAACCCCTGAAAAACTTGGATTCATCCAATAATGCTTCAAACTAAGCCTAAAATGAAGGCAACTAACTACTAACACTATTGCTGGGATTATTTTGAGAAAACAAAATAATTGGTTTCATATCTGTCTCTCATACGTACTGTATCTTATTGTTGCTTTTCATGCAGTTGTCGTAGGCAAAAGGCAAAATTGGTTTTGAAAGCAGACATTCTGGAACTACACAAGATTCTTTCGAAATGTTTTATATCTAATGTGTGTGGAGTGCTTCCTTATATTCTACATCTTTGCTTCTAATAAACTAAGCTAACCTGAAAGTAACAAGTAAAGGTTTATTCCATGCTGAAAAGAGAAGAAAAGAAACACAATGTTTTGACTGTGGAGCCTTCTTCAGGTGACTAGAAAGCCAGGCTTTCTTACCTGAAACTATAACTATTTCATACTTCTGGTGTGCTGTATTTAGACTTTTTTTTATTATAAATACAAAACAAAGTACTACAACACAAATTTTGGCACCTGGCTATTTTAATTTTTATTTTAATAGGCTTCTTTCAGTAGCATTTTATATAAGACTGTTTCAATAACTAGACAGCTGACAGACAGCTGGACAGCTCTGGGAAGATCTTGGAGGATAAACAGTAATCTGATTAGCATTGTACGAATGCTTACCAGCGTCATGTCAGGAAGCTCTGTTGATAAACGTTATAAAAACCTCTATCGCTACACCCATCTCTAATCTCTTCTCCCTTTTTAGCAGAAAGGAAATCAACGCATTGTCTTTCATTAGGTTGTGCACTTCTTTAGTATTGACTCTCACTGATAGCATCAATTACTTCATACAATGTTTTTGCTAATCTCTCTGATGGGAAAGCTTGACTCGGATCCTGAAAGAGTTCGGCTGCCGCTAACCAGTGTGAACAGAGGAAGGCAGTGCAAGAAGTAAGAGACTGAAAGCCCCTGCAGTGCAGTTCAGAATATTACTGTAACATGATCCAGCATCAAGAATGTACTGCCTTGGGCACTCCAGCAAACTTTTTTTGCTCTTTAAATTTTCTAATGATCAAAGTAAGAAAAGGTTTCCCTCCTTATACCTAACACAAACCACCATTCACAACCTTAACAGCTTCCTATCTTAAATGACTGGTGTGAAAAGGTCAGACAGCATTTTAACCCTAGGGTTTTTTTACTCGCTGTATTCTTTCATTACACAAGAATAAACAAGTGTTCCCAAAGTGGAATGTATTACAGGTCTCCTACTTTTTTTTTTTACATAAGAGGGCTAGAGCTTATGAAACTGTCTCAAAATCAAGGGATGCCAACAGCGTCTCCCAACGATAGACGTTAATTGTTTACAGTTTCCTAAACCAGTGTTGCGGATACAACTCTACTTTAGCCTGCCTGGTTTAGAATTCAGAAACTCACAGTGAGGAAAAATGACCTGGAACTCCCCATGTGAAATGAGCCAAGGCCCTGCTTTGAGAGCAGCAATGAGGGGTGTGGGTGAAGGAACAAAAGGGGAAGGCAGCACTAAGGTTCTGTATTCGTAAAGTATCTGGGCAGGACACAAGTATGTGGAAACTGCAGGGGGGTAGTGTCGTCTCCCACATAATTTCAACTTCCTAAAAAAAATGAAAGAAAAATCACTAAGGCGTAAGGGGGGAATAATAAATTCAAAGTTAGAATCTTGCTTTTCATGTTTTTCATAGGCTAGAGTTTGAATACAAGTGTCTTGTTTCTCCAATTCATTCCCCCCCTACCCAGTGCAGCCCTGTAGTCTACAGCTGGACTATTTGCAAAAGGAGCAGAAGATCTTTATGTTTTCTTGTTTCTACATCTCCCTAGCACTCCTTTTTGCCATACGCTCACAGTCACAAAGCTGCTGAATTATTTAGCACGGACTCGCAGCGCTTCACCAGATAGGTGGACAGCAGACAATCATCTAATGCTGTTTCGCCATCCCTAGCCCCAGTGGGTCGCACCCTGCCAAGGCAATATGAGTCAACACATCTCCAAAAAACTTCTCCTTAGTTTTTTAAGTCGGTTGGCTGAGGTGTATAGTATTTGGATTATTCATGTGGTTCCCTTTATTGAAATCTGAAACTGTAATCTATTTCAAAGCGGAAACATGCGACGTCTAATGCAATCTTTGTTTGTCGAAAGGCACCGAGAACATGAAAGGGATTTTCACTTCACTTACAATGGGTGAGTTAGTTCTCAGACATGCACTTAAAGGTAAAAGAAACATTAATGGCGAAACCAATTTAATGGTTAGTGTTACGGTCCCTGATCAAGACAACGTTAATTAGTCAGAGTTAATTGTCATTCAGGAAACCACCTGTTTGTGCTACTATTAAGCCAGAACTTTAGTGAATACTTTTTTGTGTTCCAGGTGTGCTGCCAAAAGGAACTTATATTGGTTTTCAGAAAAGGGGCAAACATGCCAAATTAGCAAATTAAGAGACTTCCCAATAAGGCAAAATAAATAAATACATTTTTTTCAATCACATTCATATTTTCTGTCCGAAAACTAAATAAAATTTTAGGGGGTTGAAGACAATTGGGCAATTTCTTGGTTAAGTTAAAGCAAGTACACTCCTCCTGCAGTAACAGAAAACAAAACAGGTTCGTGACCATCGCTGTAACACTGAGACTGTCCTGTTCGTTTTCATGGTGTTTGATAGCTGTGGATGGAGAAGTGTCACATTTGAGCTACAGGCTGTGGAAATATGGGGCGTGGATGGAGTGCTATTTCCTTCCATTTAGTTATCATTAGAGAGGCACTTGGTAATTATAATTGTATTATATATGATATATTTTCAAATGTAAGGAATTGTTATTAAATTATTTTTACATTCATTAGGGAATGAGCTTTTAATCTTCCAGTACACTAAATTCAATTTTTTGGGAAGTAGCCACAAAGATACAAAAACATTACATTGGAAAACACAGCAATCACCAGCCTTCAGGTTCACCAGACACAGTCTAAATACAATAAATGGTTCTAAAGCTTTTATTTTAAAGTTTCCCCAGATAAAACTCTCTAAGGCCTGGGGTAAGGAATGTTAAGAATGTTTTACTCTGTCATCCTCTGATGTGATAGCTGTTTAGTAAAGTAGCACTATGGGAAATCTGTGCCACATGGAAAAACTGGCAAGAAGTTCCATAATGTAGACTTTCAATCTGTACAACAGACATCACGATTCCAATTTGAACCTGCGCTGAACAGTCTGTCAATACTGTCTTAGTGCTTAAAAACAGTAATACTCCCAACACAGTCTCATCATATTGCTCAGGTTACAATGGCTGTCATTCATAATTTAAAATATTCAGCCATTATGTCTTTATCGAACAATCCCCAAGACACCCGATCTGTCAAAAAAGGCAAAGATTTAATAAACAGTTCTAGTGTACTTTTACTATTTGTCATAATTATTTTTGAAGGGAAGAAATAAACAGGAATTATTAACAACCCAATCTCTTCTCCTGTCAGGATATGTTTTATGCTGACATCAGAAACAAAATGATTCAATTTACGCTCAGTCTGCATGCTAACTAAGGCAGTATAAAATCATTCACCCAAAGATTTTTAAAATCTTCTTTTCATTAACTCATAAAGCCTTATTGAATTAATCTTGGATCGGACTATAAAGCTCAAGGAAGCTATAAAATAAGGCAATGAGCAGGGCTCATTTGAAACTATTCATTTAGCAGATCATGGAATACCACTAAAATACTATGCAGCAGATTTTAAAACATTATCAGGAATAACAAAACATTATCATTCGATGTCAGATGTGCATGGTATTATATGCCACTGATTTTGTATTCAAAAACATGGTAAGAATGCCAAGGGCGAATATAACTGGTTGGGATAAAAAATTAATCATTATCTACACATGTGAACGCATAAATTATACATATACTGTATTGTACTGTACGTCTGTGTCTAAAAAGACATGTATTTAAGTTCCACATCACTGCAACAAACTGTTCTGGTCTTTTTTTAGTTTAAGGTATGAAATTACACAGATTCATAACATTTTTTAACAAAATAATATACATCTTATTTTTTAAGAAAGAGTAATTTCTTAAGACATATTTGTTGCATGACTGTGAGTTATCCAGCAATCAATATTTAGTATAATACAAGACAGACAGCATTTGTGAAAAGTTTTAGACAACCAAGCTCACAATTTCAGATTGGTATGTTTCCATAGCAGAACAGTCGCTGCGCATACTGTATATACATTTTAGTGATCTGTGTTTCCATCTGGTGTTTTTGTTTCATTTAAGTAACTGCAATTTTAAATTGTCTGATAATGAAAAAAGTTTAAAAAGCCATGAGGAAATCTCAATAGGATACTTAAAGGTAGTACGCCCCCCTGTCGAGTTCCTAAAATCCTTTGACAAACTGATAATATAATGTATTTTAATGCATCAGTTGTTTAAGCTTCATAATTGTGGTGCTTATTTTTTTTTAAATATGATCTTAAAAGCACAATCACAAACATTAACAGGAAAAAGAGTTTTTGGGTCTGTGATCATCAAATGTATGGCCCAGAGGTGGTGGAATCTCACTGTGTAGATGACAATGCATTAGATACATACTGTATATTACAAAGTGCCTGTGTGCTAAATAGCAGAAATAGCAGAAAGGGTCCTTTTAAAATTTACAGATATTTCACTTTCCAGGAGGGGAGATATGTATGAAGGAAATTTGTGAGTTTTAAGGAGTAATGTGTGTGACAACAGCTTGAATTTTCAATCTGTTTTAGGATGTCTGAAAACCGAAGAAAAAGAAGCAAAAGTCTGTACTCTGAAGCTCTCTGGAAAGGACTCTTGAGTGCTCTTTTAGAATGTCAGATTTACTTTAGCAAGGTTAAGTCTGAACACTGTGTGCTGTAGGCTGTTCAGATATAGTGTTACAGACACTGCCCTGTAGGGGAACAGGGGCTAAGCAAGATTCCTTCTTGCCAGCAGGTCCAGACCTTTTCAGGACGATGTTAAGCACTTGTAAATTAGTAACCCACCATCTGCCTACACCCGATAGTTGCATTAGTGTCAGTATTGAAACAGTGACTTTTCTCTTGGGGTTGAGGGGGAGAGGTGATGAAGTGACACTGAGGTAAAGGGGTGAAAGAAACTTCTATAAGGAGTAAGATTCCTCTTTGGTGCTGAGAAAGTGATCTTGTCTCGGAAACTGAGTATTTACATCAGACAATGATGATACAAGTCTCTTCATCCTCCAGCTACAGTCTTAGTGAGTTTGGCAAAAACTGACTCAATCTTCAGTATTTTGTAGTGCACATTTCACAGCGGATTGTAGTCAGCTAGAATTCGTACTGTGAAAATAAACTTGTATTGAAGGCAATCTGGTTAATTAAGTTTCTTTGGTATTAACATTTATTAGACTTTACAATGCCACAGTTAAATTTACAACAAACAAAAAAAACTATCTTCAGACAACTCAACTTCCTGAGATTGATTTCAGGGAGATTTCCCAGGGAATTCAGAGAGACACAACAATACCTCTGTTAAAGTTATCTGACCATTATGTGCGTGTATGTTAAACACAGCAGGAACGAGTAAAATGTATGCATATAATAATGTTTACTTTGCAGACTGTTCCAAATGTCCTTTCTTTGACACGTATAAAGATTTCAATGTAATATTGTGTGACCTAAAGGGTGATGTACTGTACAAACTCAATTACATTGCCTTAAAATAACCTACCACTCCTTATTTTGCAGTCTCTCGATGTACAGTATCACTGCCCAAACTTGTTATTTGGTCATGCTCCGATCTATAGACCTTTAGAATACCTGCATCATGGGCCTGGGTGCCAGTTTTTGTCTGATGAATTAGAATCTGCTAGATTCTTCAGAGGATAAAAAAAACAAAAAATTTACAGTTAAACTACATTGTTTTCTGTACAGTAATACAAAGATACTCTAGGTAAGGTAGACATTACAGGGACACTAATGTTTTTACACTTAAATGTCTTACTTTCAACAAAGATGAAAAACATTTAAATATTGTTTCTGTTTGATTATTGGCCAGAATAGCTTACAGTAACACAAAGATTACATTACAGGAACCAAAAAGCAATTTAACATTCTGATACATGTAAGATTGGGAATAGATTTTATCATTTACATTCTTAAATATTTTGCCTATAATAGCATTTGTGGTGAAGGAAGGTTTTAATAAGTCTCAATTAAATGATTAATTAGTCACAGGTCATGGTAGTCCCTTTTTCCATTACACTTAAACATATGAAAATGAAAAAGATTCCAACAAATTAAATACATACAATTCTGTCACCCACCACCTTCAAAAAAACAAAAACAGATCACAAATGTTTTTTCAAGTTTCATAAATTAAAGTGATTTAAACTTGTTCAGGGGAATTCACCAAAACAAGTAAAAATACAATAAATCCCATTGGGAAATAATAAGCATAAATTCCAATAGTCATTACTGAAGGATGCAGAATGATAAAAACAACTATTTTAATGTTTGAATAGCTTACCCAACTCACTTACGCAAAAATGTCTTGTCCTTGACAAATGTGTCAGGTATTAAATTCAGAATGCTACTGCCTAGCGTCTGCGCCAAGAGAGATATTTGTCAACACTTCTTTCCATTATTTGCATGTAATGAAAAGCTCAGACCTAATCGGTACAGCATTCCAGAGATGTTAGAAACTATTTTGCAATGTCAACCGGCGTTTTTTTTTTAAAAAAAGAAAGACTATAGTGATTAATGCTGAAGTTGGTATTGCCCACAGTTGTGTATCAGGATACTTGTAATGCCTCATAAACAGGATATCTGCAAAATCAGGTTAACCAGGAGCTCGCTTTCGTTACAATGTTGGTCTTCTCCAACAGCTCCTGGTTCAATCAATTACTTAACTGACCGTGTCTCTGTACTTCATACTCTGACTTCAACTCTGACAAAAACATGCTGGATATAAAGTCCTGAACTGAAATGGAGTAAAAAAAAACGGTGTGCTAAGCCTAAGAATCAGACAGAAAGATATGAGGAAACCAGCAGAAGAAGTATGTGGCCTAATCAGTGAGACAGAGAGATAGGCAGAAAGAAAGAGAGCAACAAGAGAGTCTCCATAGGCCTCTCATTCCTGGCATTTCACGGTCACTGACCATCACATGTAGAATATAAATAGTCTGCAATGAAATATCTACAAACGTCTCAGCCCAGCTCTCCTCAGAAATATAGAGTTCATTTGTTACCAGCAGCCCAACCATTCACCACCAAGCTGAATGGAGGATAATTCATGAGTGGGGTTTCGTTCAGGGCAGAGAGAGGGAATGAGGCATCAACCATCCAAACACCCCGCAGACTAAACCTCCTTAGACCCTACTAATGTTTACATGGTGTTAGCAGCCCCACACACGCACTCAACAATAGATCTAAAAATGTCAGATGCTCCAAGAGTTTACATTCAATCTCTACAGTAAGATTTACTATTAGACAGAGCCAGCACAGTTCCCCTGAGTCATAGTCTTAAAATGAAATAGATGATCGGATTTAGGCTGTTGTGCCCCAGACCTCAGGGAAGGTATATGGATTTTATTAAAGGTGGTGTGCATTGGCCCATACAAACCTTGAGCATAGCTATCCTTTCGAAATGCATCCTGAAAGCTTCACTCACATTCCCACCCAGATTTCTGGTATGAAATGTGTGGTGCCCAACCAGGAGAGAAGCCTGTGTAAGGCTGTGCAGTGTATTTTAAATTAACCAGACTTCAAGGACTCAGCTATGAGGTTAATAACAAATAGATGAAAAACGGACGAACTAGACTGGAGTAGATGCAATGAAAAAGAGTCTAAAGTCCACCTCGGTCCTATAAGCAGCATCCACAGCAATGAAATGAGAGAAATCCAAATTCCATGGGTGTAGTATATCCTTGAGCACCCCCAGTAATTAAGAAGGTGAAGTAAGCAAAGGGAAATGTGTTTTTACTTTGCACACGTTTGTGAAATCACAAATGCAATGCCAAAAAACTTTTTTCCATCTGAGCTCTGTTACATAGCTGCCTAATTGTTTAATGAATGACACAACTGGAATACTCACTGGAAGACACTATGGCAGAGGTGGCAAGCATACAGGCCACAGATCTAGTTCTGGCCCACCACGCCCACTCATTCAGCTCATGTTGTAGTTGTAGATTTAAAAAATGTGCCGCAGGTGGAAAAAGCTTGGAGCTGTTACCTAAAGAGCACACTGTAGCTGCGTGTGGCTGACAGACAAATAAAGACTAATGCACATTAAATGTTTATTAACCTGGTGTTAGTGCTTTCATGCACTGATCATACACTATCAACAAACAACCGGTCAAACAACGTTGTACAGTACATAAACCCCTTTTCAAAGTCACTACCACAGTGACAATTCCAAAACGCGAGTTATTACAATGTAGCAATGGTAATAAAATTAGCAGTTTTATAAGCAGCATACACTGTATACAATAATAATTGTTGTGTACATAGTGTAATTGAAAGATGCAATTGTTTTATGTTGTAATTATTGTATATTATTTATATTTCAGTGGCAAATATACTATGATCCTTAAAATTCACTCTCCATAGCAGGCAATATTAACCATTCAGCATTGTTTCTGGAAAACTGGCTCAGTATATACCGCCCGTGGTCTACTGAACAGCTACGATACAAACCCTGACTTCAGAGATGTAGATTTTGGCATTTGTGTTGTATTTCCTATCTCACTTATTCAATCTGAAGTTTACACTCTGCCAGTGACTTGTTAGTTAAACTGGAATATCCCAGTCCCACCTTTTACTTTTAGCATTAAGTACTCTTAAATGTTGTAGCCTCAATATCTAGCCCTTTTAAAACATTTTAAAAACAACAGCATAATAGAACTGTACTTTTCGGCAACTAACTCCCTTCTGCGGGACATTTTTGTTCAACAATTGCCCTTTCCCCAGAGCTCTGACTCAGTGCCTGACACTCCAGCCATAGCCTGTCTCTTCCAGGAAGGTTAGTGCCATGCGATTAAAGAGGGTTCCAGACTCCTCCCTGCCCCCACCCCTTAAACACTTCATTTTAGTGGCAGAGTGTCAAGGCAATGACAAGATAAGCAGCTCACAGCAGCTTGCTGCCAAGCCCTAAAATTATGCTCCACACTCAGTTCTTTCATGTTCCTTTGAACCTGATGGCTAACTAGTTATCAACATGTCCACCCACACACTGAAATAATGTTGAACAGCTTCCAAATCAAGCTGTGCATTGTATGGGTGTTACTGTATAGGCTAGTGAACTTAAGATGGGATGCCCCCCTCTTTTATAACCAGCAGAATCTGTGCAGTGCACTGTTACATTCGCACTATGAATGTGCATTCAGCAAGGAGGATGTGGTCTCGGTAGTTATTGTGCTGGTTCTAAAAAGTGGCAGAAGAGGAAATGGGTCAAAATGAAAACAAAAAGGATTTTCTTAGGAATTCAACCACAGAAATCTTTTTTCAATATTTCAAAGCTAAATGCCGATACGACGTAATAAAATGCCTAGATCTATTACTTATTGTGTGGGGGGCATTGTTATATTGATATTTGTGTTATATTATGTAGCTATTAATGATGCAAGATGACTTCAACTTGTTTTTTTAACTTAGCACACGCGAGCTATCACAGTGCTTAAAATGTTACATTGTCAACAAAATAGCAACACATTTTTATCTCTGCTACCACAGAATGTTTACAAATAGTGAAGAGAGAAGTCTACATGCTTATCAGGGCACTACTAAACAGGTGGGAGTTATACAGTACACAGTAGCTCCCACAAGTGTACAAATAAGAAAGGGTAAAAAGCTATATCTGAGCAAACCATTTAATTGTCAAAATAAAGCATTTTACATGTTGTTTGGAGTGTTCTGGTCTTCATTCCACACTTGCCTAAGTTTCACAAGTATAGGTGAGTACCTAATCTGCATTTTTAGTCACACTAAATTAAATTACTACTTAACTAAAACCAACACAAACAGCTATAGCACAGACAAAGGCATGGTTTAAAATTTTAATTCAATAAATTAAATTCATTTCTAAAAGAAAGACATGATTTATGACATAAAAGCAATTAAAGTTGAATTGAAAGTGAAAAGAAATTGAAAGTCCTCCTGCAGATTAACAAGTTGTTCTTGAATCGATGGTCGTGTTCTTTTACCTCTGAAATAATTTTAGCAATGACGTATCTTGGAGAAGGCAGCCCATTGCTTTCACATAGGTCTCAGCATGCATCTTCTGCCTTTAATGTTATTTTTACATTTACCAGCATTCCAGCACAAATATATATATATAACCCCTCCCCATTTCAGCTGAAAATGAGTATAGGTTATCTTTAAATTTAGGTACATAATTCTAATGTAGCCAACAATTCAAATTAGCAATTAAATCTCTATAATATTGGTCTCTTCAGTGGGGTCATCTCACAACAGTGAGGTCCCTATTCCTCAACTCTAGCCTACTTAAATACGGCGTACAAAGGATAGACTTTCTAAAAAAGCACAGGAATCAAAGTGCTTTAAATCATTGTGAAGAGAGATTAATTGTGTGACTGAAAGTTTTTTTTTTGCTAGCATAGGAACATATGAACGTTTGCAAAGGTGAGGAGGCCATTCAGTCGATACAGGTCATTCGGTTTTTATTAGCTAAATGATCTGAGGATCTTATCCACCCACTTCTTGAAAAGGTACAGGGGGTCCCTGTTTAAGGTCCTTAATGGGGATCGTAAAACAGAGACATTAAGCAAATTGACATTAAGTGGGGAATTATTTCCCATAATAAATAATAGAAATAGGAGTTAATGGGGACTGGGAGGACGTAAATATCTGCATGAGGACATTTAATGTGACACATTTTTCCATAAGAATCAGTGTATTTCAACAGTAATAGGGACCGGGACATAATGACTTAAGTCTACAGTAGTGTACACTCATGTTTTCGGTGTATAAAAACATTAACGCTTTATGTGAGTAAACAGATGCTTACTGTAATGACCCATTATGTTGAGCACTTAAATGTAATTAACTTTGTTTGAAATATTTTAGGACACGCACAAGATGGTGCAATGTATTGCCTACGTACAGTACACACAAAGATGAAAGCAACACACAGCAAACAACATTTCAATTCAACTTATAAGTACAGTATAATACTGTAAACGGACCTCTAATACTGTAAAGAGTAAACATACTTATATTTAACCTATCTAACAATGTAGTCTCCCTGCGCTTCGCAACGTTTGTCTGAACTTCTTTGTTCGAGCACTTTGAGCTCAGGCAATGTAAAGTCGGAGCATAGAAAAGGTAAAAATTACATGAACATCTTAAACCTGTACGGTTATAAAATAATACAATAATAATAATATAGATCTATTTTTGTATAATATAAAAAAACATAAAATAAATAAAAATGTATACAATAAAAAAAAGTTTGCATTGATTTTGCCAAACAACTGTCATGTTTTACATTCTAGGGTCTATTTTTAGGGTGGAGTTTTCATCCTGTAAGCTCAGGCAATTTTTATATCCACAGTCGCAAAAATTAAATGGCGTAAAAGCAGGGGGACTTTAAATGGGTTCCCCTTGTACAGGCTTTGGCATCATGGCTAGGTAGCTTGTTCCAGTCTCCCACAACTCTTTGTTAGTGCCTCTTGTTCTCTGTTTTAATTCAACTCCCTCCATTTTCATATGTCCTCTGATTTGCGTTTTGCTGTTGATTCTGATGAAGTCCAGTCAACTTTCTTTGAGAATTTTTAACTTTTAGCAAAATATATGAAAATCTAAATGTTCTATATCATATTGCTTTATACCACAGAAGACACATTATGGATTAGTTACTTACAGGACAGTTTTTAGTCAGATCTAAACCCGAGAAGTGGAGACATTGGTATAGTGGGGCACATACACTTGACTAAACCTAAGCCCTTCAGTGACTCAGAGGTATGAATATGCGGAGACGTACATAAAAGATGCCCTAATATAGTCATGAAATCACAAGCTACTGTAAGAGGTGAATGGGAGGTCTAGAAGATCAGTTCAATATATCAGAGATCTGTCAGAGATATATCACACGTCTCTCATTCTGTACCCTCAGTAATGAAAGCAGAATCACAGTGTGTGTGGGTACCATATTTGACAGGCCTCACTTT
This sequence comes from Atractosteus spatula, assembly GCF_055471065.1. Lineage (NCBI taxonomy): Eukaryota > Metazoa > Chordata > Actinopteri > Semionotiformes > Lepisosteidae > Atractosteus > Atractosteus spatula. The sequence continues at coordinate 29,538,792 of NC_142713.1, read as the reverse complement.
TGGTGCTTTTCTCCTTGAGAGATAGAAACTTAAGAGATATTTGAGATTTGAAGAGAATGAATTTCTGTTCATTAAAACGGCCTGTTTCCTTATATTTGTATTATTTATGTCTAATTTTATATTATATTTTTATATGATATTTTCCTTATATTTGTGGAAATATATATTTTTCCTTTATGGCCTCCAGCAGGCAAGAGAAACCATTTTTTATTGTGTAAGGAATATAATTATGTAGCATAGGAAGGAGGGTTCCCTAAGGTTTAGCATCAGTTTGAAGAGCACTTTTTTGTCTTGTGCAGGCCTTAACTTCTGAATTTGCCTCATTCAGACACTGCTGGACTGTTTGTCCCCGATAGATCTACACTAGGTAGCTTAGTCTTGGTTCTGTAAATGACTGGGCCAAGGTACTCACGCCTACTGTAAATATTTGAAAATAATAATCTATGTCTTTGTTGTTGTGTTTGTTAAGTTTTTGTAAATGTGCAGATGTCTGTCATTTCAGTTCTTGCCTGTTCTTTTACTCTGTTGCTATACTGTGGACCAAAGAAGCCAGACAACCACTCATGACATTGCCTGACCAGTGGGTTATCATTCAACTTGATAAGCAAGCGGGTTTCACAACATGATTTAATGATCACTCAAGTCTGAATATCGAGCTGATTGGTATCCTCCTCACTCTGAGTGACTGTTGCCAGCATTTTGTTAATGGTGCCCAAATAAGAAAATGCCATAGACCACCCTCAATTGTATACTATCGAGACAAAATCCATAGATAAATAATGGCTGAAGCAACAACACACCACACACCTTTACCTAGGTAAAGGAGGGCACTGTATACATAGACTGCCTGGTCTACCCGTCATTATGACGCTTCTGGTTTGCATGACGAGGGACAGTGAAACAAGGCTTCTGCACAGCACTCTGAAGATGGAGGGTCACCCAGGCAAATCACTGCAAAGCTAAAGGAGGAGTCTCTCGGTGTAAGGGTGGATGAACAGAGATGAATTTAGGCAAAGGGTAAAGGAGATATTTTGGTGAACCTTACATCCACTTTTTAATGCTTCTAAAGAAGATGTCTTACAAACAGAATCAGTTCAGTGTTGAACTGAATCAATGTCCTGTTGCATCAAGGGAAAAAATAAGTCACCTCAACAACGCCAGTGACAAACTATAAATCATAATAATGGTTAAAACGTTAATTTACCAGATTGTTTCCCCTCTTTGTGTGTTTATTTCATACATGATATATATCATGTTCTAAAAAAAGGTGTGCCTCCTTAAACCGGACCTTTATGTTCTCTTTTAAAACGATTCTGTAAACTGATTACACAAATTAAAACGTAAGACATCATTATTTTTATAGTGCCGCAGCCCAATGTGGGTAAAAGTGCACACAACTGATGTCCAACCCAAACATACCGTACCAAAGCAAAAATAAAATTAAAACGATCTCTTTGAAATAAGCCAATCGGACATATTTTCGGTCGAAGCAGACAGAACCTCACAGGTATAAGGTAGGCACTCACTCTGGATCAAGCAGCTGCAAGATGTGAGGAACGTGCTGAGACAAGGCAAGGCCAAGATCTGTGTGAAGGAATCAAATTTTCCTTCTCTGGACACTCTGCCAAGACTTCTGCATGTGCCAAGTATAATTTATAAAAATTTTCATCATAACTCAGACATCTTAGCTTTTTTTCTTGCTTTACAAGGCCCACAGTCTATAGACGCCTGTTAGACCCCTTTTGGCTTCCTTTGTCATTGACCCGTACTCACCAGGGACCTTTGCTTTGTTACATAAACAGCAGATACAAGACCTCATCTATCTGCACACACACTGCCTCAATCCCTTCATCCCTACCAAAAATATGTTTTTTTTTTACATACATGTGCTTTCATTCATTTTTTCCTTCTTTTTTTTTTGAACTGTTACTTTTACAGCTCTTCGGAGACCCAATTTTGTGGAAGTAACAAGAAAATAAATCTGCTGCACAGACAGGGCCTGCTTCTGCAGAGCACAAACTCCCAGCTGACCCCTGCGTGATTCTGCGCTTGTGTGCTGCCCAGCACTGGCAGAACTTCACCTTCCTCCATCATTAAACTTGACCCTGTAGCTACTTTCCTACATCAGGGGGGCAGTGGGGTCAGAGCACAAGACACAGGCAGAACAGAAGAGAGATTCTTAAATGCAATCAGGACTTGGCTGTCACTTGCAATTCATAACTTCTTATGGTAGCTCTATAAGGGCTGATGTGTTTCATCTACACCTTTTCTCCTCCAAGTTGGTGGGCAAGAGTCCTGTACGTGAAGCATTTTGAGAACCTTTGGGATGAAAAGTGGTATAGAAATGCAACACTAAAATTTCACAGAAATGAACATTGTGAATACCTGCTGCAACAAAATACCTCCAAGGCCATTAGCAAAATTAAGCCAATGCAAAAAAAAACATGTTTACACTATTTAAAAATGCAGAGAATTTTTATATTTATATAATACTTTGCATTTAAGTACAGTACATTTAACTGCTTGTGAATTTGACAGCTCAGAATAATATGAATTATCAAGGGTGCTGCAAATGTGAGAATCAAATCATTATAAATTGCGAGGATACGAAACAATAGCCTAATCTACTAACAAATGTAATTAATGTTTATGCATCATTCAACTATTTTGGGTAATCTGGTGCTATTGTGCTTGGATTACAGTAAAAGCATTTACCGCTATATCATATATCGTTTAAGACAAACATTTGCATATAAAATACTTCAATGTACACTTCCAAAATGGTAGAACGAAAAACATTAATGCATTTATAAATTCTTAATTGAAACAGTGCTAAAATTCAACTCATTTAGTATAAAACATTTTGCGTGGTTAAACACAGAATTAGCATAAAATGTTAAAACACTCAACTTAGGCACCATGGCAATTAGCTCTTTGTAAGAGAAAATAGGAGACCTTATGCTGTTTTTTTACTTTGCAAAATGTTTCAGTTTCAGAAGAGATAACTGTATTGACGAGACAGGCACCTTTTTTTTTAAAGAAAAGCCAATCAATCAATTGCAGGATAAGGACACCAATCACAAATTTCACAAATCCTACTGACCTTGACCCTAATTTTAACACCACCTCAGTACATTTGCTCCGCAAAAACAGCCCTGAACACTCATGATTATTCGTTTGGCCCGCTGCAGTGCAAAACAACAAAAAAAGTTGAATTGTATAAATTATTTTGTGAAGCAGACTTTATGCATGTCTCCCTCACTAGCACAGCCCCAACATTATAGCCTTTCAACAAACCCCCCAACCCCCACTATCCAGCTCCCCCTCCATCCTTCCTCTGAATAAAGGCCACATGCTCTGTTACTTTAGAAGTGGAAGTGGGAAAACAAGTGTCTCCTGAGAGCAGACAGTGCATTGCTACAACGGTGGCTTTGTGATCTCCTGTGGAATGTGTCCTCCAGTTTGGTTGATCATGAAAAGATCCCGTTAAGGCCCCCTTCCCCACCAAACAGAACTATGAATGGCACCTATCAGAGCCAAGGCTAAATCCACCGATTAGGGGGAATTTGCCGAAGGGCCTTTGTAGAGGAGAAAAATGCCTGCTCCAGTGAGGAATGTGGAAAATTCCTGGCAGCACAAGCTGCCTTTTGTTGAAGATTTGGGGGTGTTCTGGAGAAAATAAAGGCACAGACAAATTGGATCTGCTCCGTTCAGGGAGCAAGTGCTGTTTGAAGTGAAATCTGTTCCCAGCCTTTCAGAGTGTCTAGGTGGAAAACATAATTCAGCTTTTATTTTTACTCCATTTCTTTTTTCATGTTCAGGTATAACTATTAATCTTTTTCCAGTTAATCAAAGACAAAGGAAAAGGCAGAGAACTCTTGGAAGAACATTCAATTTGGTATTGCAGCACTAAATGAAACTTAACATTTCGGCAACAAAGCCTTCATTTAGTCTATCTTAAAAATACTAAAAAACATATAAAGCAAACTATTAAACAAACTCAGTCGATTCTATCTAAATTAGGTATCGGTCAACCACATCAATACGTAATAAATGAACATCCACCACAAAATACATATCCAATATCATTAAACTATAATTCAAAATAGGCTGTATTAAATTAGTTTAATCAGATTAATATAAAGCAACAAACAATGGCATGAATATAATACTAATCTAATCTAATACTTTCTGATTCAATTAATATTTATATTTCTATGCATACATGTGCATCTACACCCAGCCACTTCAGCTAGCTAGTGCTAACTGAAATGGACTTATTTCACATTGATTCATTTAAAGCGAAAAGGAATAAATTATATTCAGTTTTCATTCAGTTCTTTAACTCTGAGCTCTAGGAATGTAATGACTTCATGACATTTATATTGCGACAGTTTGTGTTACTGAAAGATGGATACTGTTCTTCCTACTTACACTGTACAAAAATAGACAGTTATGTCACAAGACATAACTGAAAGCATTACTTTTCTAATAGACTGAATTTTATTATTCAGTGTACAGTCAAAGACGAAAGTATTTTACACTCTCTAGAACACTATGCAAAGTAAAAAATATGCATAACTGTTTTGGCCAATTTCAAATTTATACTGTGTTTTAAGAACTATACTACAGCAACATGACAAAAGGGAAATATCATTATCACGCGGAACGACATCTCTAATTATTACACAATGCATTATATGGGAATATACGTTCCCACAATTACATACTGTACTTTTTCAAACAATGGTTAAATAATGGTTAATCTGATGCAAACCACTAATTATCCTGTTCCTGGTTTAAATTGGATGTATCCTAATGCTTTTTGTCCTGCAAAAAATATTTTCTGTACAATTATCACTCTCCCTACAGGCAAGTCTAAGTGACATTATACAAATCTAACATATTAAGTCATAAATGTACATGAAGAAGGCAAATGTTATATGCAAGACGCAAAAATGTGTGGCACTGCTATTAAAGAAAAAAAAACAGATTAGTCAAATCCTAGTGAACAGGTACAAACAGAAATCTAGCAAGATGTGCAAACCTAGCTGTCTACACCAGATTAGATGTTTCTGTCTGACATAAATAAGGCAGAGTGTGGGACATCTCTGCAAAACCCCTAGATTAACTGTGAAGAGCTTACAAAATGTCTTCGGAATTCGGAGTGGAACAAGCCAGGCATTGATGAGCCTTGTTCAAGGTGTAAGACATTTCAAGAAAAAAACAGAAAATGAAGAAGTTATAGCACGGAAAAATGAATGGTGTCGAGACATAAAGGTCCTGAAAACACCTATGGATGTTTTCGATACGAGTCAAAAAATGTAAAAAATTCCAAACCAGCGCTAAAGGCCTCCCTTAGACAAAAAGGAGAGGCCAGTCTACAAGGTGTGGACCAGTTCCCCCCCTCTAAGGACCCAGAATCTTCCCTCTAAACTGCTCATGTTCTGTATGTGACCATACACCCGCCTTGATGGTTCACAACACTCTAGGCCACACAACAATTTACAAGGTAACAGCTTCCCTTAAACATAGATCATGCTGCCAAACAGAACTGCGCAGTTTGTGAATGATTTGTGAATGAATCGGCTCAGTGAATCAAATGAATTAATTCATGTGTCTCTGGATTATTCGTTCAATTGATTCCCTAAATTTTTTGGCACAAGGAGACGAATTAAGATTGGAGCTGAGTCAGCGTAAGAAACAGTTTAGTTCCAGTCTCAGAGTTCAGACAATAAAGGGAGGACTATAGCTACTCAAACTGAATATGATACAGTATAAATATTAAGTAGTCCTATATGGTCAAACTTGCTAATGTAAAGCTAATATAACATCAGGTAAACAGCCTACAGTATATATGATTTTTTTCTGTTATTTTCACAAAACTATATTTTCTTTATATATCTTATCATGTGAAAGAAGAACTACCAAGACTATCAATTTTACATTATATCTAATTTTCCATTTAATTTAATAAATTATTAACCATAATTTCAATAATTATTTCTCTTAATATGGTATTTAGTAATATAGGCAAACTGCTTCAGAAAATAAAACATTTTCCCCAAAAGGCTGTTTGAATTTAAAATAATTAAAACTGACAAAACAGATTGATTGTGTATCAACTTTTACTTTCAACAGAACTGTGAAATGGCTTGATAATGTGCTAATAATTGTTTGGCATGTATTGTATTTTAGGGAGTAGGAGGTATTTGTTTAGACTAAGCATCCAAACTTTTTAAATGTTTTTTAACCTCCAATGTTACATCCATCAGACAAAATGTTTTATAAAATGCCTAATATTATTTTAAATGTTTTTAGTATTTTTAGTAATAGTATTTTAAATGTTAAAAATACGTCAACATGACCAGATACACATACAGTACTGGGGACAAACTGTGTTAATATGGTTGTCAGAAAAACAAAACAGCAATATTAGATATATGCCCAAAATAACATACTTATGATTTAAAAATACACTATTTTAATGCCTACAACACTGCAGTAATGTAGTTCTTTTGCTTTCCACACACAAGAAAATAGTAAATGACCATTTCACATAAATCTTATCCCTGAAGCAGCACAGTCTTTTGAGAAACTGTAATACAAAAATAAATCTATCAAATAGTTCAGATAAAAAAAACATAAAAATGTAAATAGAGTGTTTTAATTCATTGC